>NW_026923675.1:0-21840 GCF_032062105.1 Saccostrea cuccullata | reverse complement strand
ACCATAAACCTGATAACAATTATGAGCTAATAGCATCGATACCGTGGGATGGAGAGAGAGAGATGTCAAGTTTGAGAAATTACAAACACGTGCAGCAGTGCTCTTTCTGAAGATCAAATAAAACAATTAATTTTCAATTACAAATTCCCAGTACATCAATTATAATATTTAAACAATACCTAAATCATAAGTACATCTAAGAAACTAACAAATTGTCTTTATCAAAAATATGAATTTATACGCATGTATATAACAATAAAATTAATGCACTTCAATTTTATTTAGATAGTTCAATGGTTACGGTGTGGTGTTTAGTAAACATTGGTGTTGCCAACATTGACCGGTTGACTGGCCTGAGGAGTAATACAGGGATATCGCCTTCCTAGAAATTGTATCTGTTGTACTAAGGATTATGATCTGGGCTGAAAGTTTAAATTAAATTAAAAAAAAAACAACAACTTGGTACAGTACCCGCATCGTTATTCTTTACAGGATACACGATACGATAGGATACACGCAACGATACAATAGGATACGATAGGATACACGCATGATAGGACAGGATACACGCACGATAGGATAAATGCAAAACACGATACACGCAAAACACGATACACGCAAAACACGATACACGCAAAACACGATAAACGCAAAACACGATAGACCTGATAAATGATCTACACGATAGGATAAACGCACAACCGGATAGGATTGTTTCAAAATGAGGAACGTTTTTTGATAAGACGAAAAGATTATTTTGAATTAAATTTAAAGATTAAAGATTATTTAAATTAGATTATATTTTAATTTAAATACTCGCAAAACTTCAAATCTAAACTATAAAGTACATTTAATTATTATAAAAAGAACCTGATATTCTGTATTAATTTTACAAAAGTTGTTTATTTATATATATAAAAAAATGACAATGATTAAATGGATTTTTATGAAATGGAGACTGTATTTTTTTTAAAATTTCTTCTCAAGTGTGTGAATTTTGAAACTCTTTAAACAGATTTATTTTTTATGAAAAATATACATTTTGATTTTCTATCTAATAAATGTATCTACAAGTACCAAGTTATTTCACGGAATAAATTTACGCAATAAATTAAATATTTGTATTTAATGTTTAAAGCTTACAATCTGCGATCTATCCAAAAATTGCAATTAAATATTAATATCTTAGAAAATAATACAAGTAGAAAACTAGCCAAAGAAAGGTTTAAAGAAAACGGCTTTAACAAAATTAATTAATTTAACATGATAGATCTATCAAGAACGAAACAGTTCAAGAAAATTAAATTTTCTGAATAGAAATCTAAATAATCATTAAAATAATGGCGATCTGCATTAATACATGTAAACTGTGTCATGAGAATATAAATATGCTACAACTGCACATGTACGTTTACGCTAAGCTCTGACTTATGTACATGTAAACATTTTACATTAGAGATACTTAAAACTTCGTATTTATTAACGAACATTGAATGGTTAAATACTTTCTTTACAATACGAAACAGAAAAATTAATAAACAAATATTAAAAGAGTGAAATGCGACTTTTCCGACTAAATAATTATAAATCATTGCTATTAAACTCTGTGTGTATTGTTTCTAATAATAACGAAAAATAGGTTTAATTCGGCAAATGAATTATTAAACCTTAAAAATCATTTTACACTGACCCGGTAATATCATATTAGGCATATTCGAAGGGCGGTATTTTGAAAGTCCGCAACCAATTTAAAATTAGATAAACAAGATCTAACCAAATAGCCAAATATAATATTGAATTCTTAAATAAAGTTACATACGTATGGAATAAAATCGATTAATACAATAAATTGATTCGGTGTATTTATTAGTCTTGCATAGTCACGGCGGATCAGACGACTCCTTTTGTTTTACTTTTATAAGTAAGATACCGTTAAAAAAATATTGCGAGCTAATTTTCATAGTTTAGAATATTAGAACTATTTCATCCGTTTCTACGATCAATGAAATTGTTTCCTAGAATGAATTTTGTCCGTTTTACGTAGAAAACCCGATGACCCGAAAGTGCACGTACCATAAGTGCAGTAATTTTTTTATGTTTATTAAAAGACTTATTTACATAAACATAATGGAAACATTGTACGAAATGAAAAAGAATCCACGGAGTGAGTTTAGGGACTTCATTTCATTAAATTGATTTATTTGAATTTTTATTTAATATTCAAGATGATTTTTTAATCCATAAATCGTACAATTATTTAATGTATTTTGAATTAAATCTTTGATAAAATTGTTCAAACATGTTAGGAACAAAATCCCGAAAATAAGTAGATGCGTTTCATTAGAACCAGGTAGTATTCGAGGTTACTATTTGATCCCAGGTGAGAAATCAGTACAGGTATGTTGACGGTTATCACACACACACGGGCCGAGGTGTTAGTTAGGGGAGAAGGGGGAGGGGGCGGTTGACCGCACAGGAAAACAGTGTGCTAATTAGAGAGCTACACATACGTGTCAGTTTTCTTGTAAGGAAAGGTCTTCGATTTATTTTGATTTTTGGCATCCAGATGGATTATATTTTGAGTTTATTTCCACGCCAAAAAGGTAAGCTGTTAAAATACTTCATGTTTTCCCCTGTACATGTATATATTGTTTTTATGTTATCTAATGCCAGATGAAATTATTGAAAATCTTCTATTTTATAGTAACAGCCATGGTGTAATAAATTGGGTAGAATATTTTCATTGATTATATTTTATAATTTTGATTTCTTTTATTAATTTAGACATATGTCGAGGAATTTATAATTAGCTTTAAAAAAATAAATTTAAAATTTGAACGTATACGGCCAAAATCGTTGTTAAAATACATCTGGATCATTGTCTTATGTTATATTATATTTGTAACATTAAGACTTTAAATAATTGTGCATGCATGCAGGTCAGACGCATATTTCTAACGTTATCAGACGATAAACAAGGAAAAACAGAATATTGCATGAAAAAAAGATACATTTCAATATGCTGCTTATTATTTATTTATTTGCTTTTTGTCTACGCGAACATCGTAGCTTACCAAAAATCTTTCTCCGGTAACTCCGATTCATTTGAGAAAATCATATTAATAGTATTTAATTTTGACAAAATAAATCATTCGATAAATTATTTTTCAAAGAAATATACCAGTTGATAGATCTACTTATAATTTCATTTCCGAAAAGTTACTGTTTAAATTTTGACAATTACTCTCTGCTTTACCATGATATAATTAATTATTTATTAATAAATCAATTTATGTATTCATGAAATACGCGATTAATTGTTTTTTCCTTCTACACTTTAATATTTCTTATTTTGATGAAAAAGAAAGGGGTAAATCTTTATTTTCTCTTTATCGGTTGAATTAATCTTATTTTTATTAACAAAACGAAAAAGAAACTCGGAATAGCGTAGTTTCTTTACATAAGTAAAGATAAAAAGCGAAGATATACAATATACACGATAAACGCAAAACACGATACACGATAGAACCTGATAAACGATCTACACGATAAACGCAAAACACAATAAACGGAAAACACGATAGAAAACGCAAAACCTGATAAACGGAAAACACGATACGATGGGATACACGCACGATACGATAGGATACGATAGGGTACACGCACGATAGGACATGATAGAAAAAAAATAACCATGCGGGTACTGTATATTATAAAATAATGATAATAAATAAATTCCATATACTATTTCTCAGTTTATGTGGACCAGGTTTCATTACAGTACCTTTTCCCTCCATGTACATGTACCTATTCAGTTTTGCAGAACTATTTAGGAGCCAGCTGTGGCCAGTCACCTTCAAACTGGTGTTTCTCAAAATACAGAAAGCAAAAGTCTTTTTTCAGTTCCAGGCAACAGGTATCATTTCCGCAGATCTGGTCCCCTCCTTTTGATCATTTAATTAATTTTATAGTATATATATATATGTCAGAGAGTATTATGGTTTTTCTACCGTCAAATGTTATTTATCAGGAATCAGTTTTGTCATCAACTTGCATGGTTGGCAGAATCCAGTCGATTAATTTATTATTAATAAGTTATGGTTTGGTTACTAATGCGTCTCAGGATTTAAGAAAACTATTATATTACCTATATTGGATAACATTGTCAGTGTTTTGCCAGATTTGTGTTCTGATTTTGAAGCGGCTTTATTTAAGTCTGCTTTTACATGATTTTGAAGTGGCTTTATTTAAGTCTGCTTTTACATAATTTTGAAGCTGCTTTATTTAACTTTGCTTTCACATGATTTTGAAGCGGCTTTATTTAAGTCTGCTTTTACATGAGCTTTCTTTGCATTACTAAAAGTGAGTAAAATAGTGGCTTTGGGTATCAAGCATATAATTGTCTCTTGTGATACCATTCAAGTTTTTTTTTTTACAACACTTTAGACTGGCCAAACTGGTTCGGGAACATGTTTGCATTTTGAAAAATATTACAATGTGATTGTTTCAATTTTTGCAGAATTTTGCTGTAGTATGTACAAATATTGAAAGGGCGTCTCAATTTTCACATTTAAACTCAAAACCCTTATCCCAATATCAGTTTCCGTCCATCTTAAGGTATTCAATGTATAATGAAGGGATTTTCGACGATTTTAGATAAAGATAAAAGTGAAATGAACCAAAATTCGCAAGACTAATAACATGTACAGAGACGGTCATTTTGCACATTTAAAGTTTCTAAGAGTTATCTGGCCTTTATTAAAAAAAAAAAAAAAAAAAAATTAATTTATCTAAATTTCTTCGGTATAAAGTTCATTTTATATCATTTTAATAAACAAACAAACGCATATTTTCACCAAAAGATAATACTCGGATTAGTTTCAAATTCAGACTACTTCTTAAAATATCTTACAAACACATATGCGCTGTCCATAGACTTTAATATTAAAATCAAGGTGCAATTAATTGGTTAGTAATCAACATGTAAATTCCTTGTTGGAACATTTTTGTCTGACAACATCTTCAAATTATGACTAAAATATTGCCGACTTGGCGTAAGAATAATAATTAATCAATCAAAATATTTTGCTACCATGATTTAAAATATCGGACTATTCATTTCTTAGGTACAAAATATGGTCGTTATACATTGTATAAACTTTAAACAAAGCTTTGCAGTTTTTGAATATTCAGTCAACTGAAGTTAAGACGCACTGATTTTTCACACTGGGGTTGCAACCTACTTGTATACAGAAGTGTTCACAGAGGAAAATATTACGCAGATGGGAAGGTGGCAGTTGGGCGCCAGGGCTGTGTATTGAGCAAAAAATTTCCGATACGATACGATACAATAATTTTTTTTTTTCTAAAGATATATGCGATATATTGGATTCTATTACAAGTCAATCATAAAAGGCTTATAAATCATTTAACGTATGAATTTCAAAAAAATTAAGTGTTTCATTGTCATAACAACTTACACATCAAATTAAAACTTTTAATGACTATCAAATTAAAACTTTTAATGACTGTAAAATCAAAATGTTAAAAAAAAATTGTCTATGCTTTAGTAATAATTCTAAAAGCTGTGTTATTGCCTTAAAAATTGTATGATTATTGAACAGTTTTAATTCAAAAAAAAGTGAAATATGATCTTTGGTGATTGAAGTTCCAATCTTTTAAAAAGAATTAGAAGGAAAAAATGCCTGTCTGATAAGTATTGGAAGTAAATTTTCGATACGTTATGTTTCTTGTATATTGATACGTATCGATAAATTAATAAAACCCTACAGTCAGCAGCCTACAAATCTTACATAAGACCATTGTCGTAAATTTACTTCTGTTTATATATTGTTTTATATTATGACACAACGTTGCAATTCAAATATTGCTTTGACATTTACTTGAAGCATTCCCACAAACTTTTATTACGTATATGGTCACATATTTTGCCTCAAAATAATTGATAAATTGCCTTGCAAATTTAGAATGACAGAAGTGTAGACATAGGATTAATAGTGCATGTGCTACATTTGTGGTAACTAAGTTTAAGGGTCGTGGTGCATCAATCAATTATCCACATATTGGGACGCATTGCAAGGGAGATACTGGAGTTTTTCAGATTTGGGAAACAATTTTATTTATACTTGGAGAAATTATATCAATTGTGTAATTTTGCTTTGTGAACATTTCTGCGATGCTTGTCATGAGCCCCATTGTGTGCGAGTTGCACATTTATCATTTTCAATGCAATTTGCATTAATTTTAAAATTTCAATCTTAAGGCGCAATTTGTGCCTTTCACTTAACAAGTTGGTTATTTGGTGCGATTTGTACCTAATTTGTGCACGATTTGTGCTTTTATTGTTGATCTAGGCGGCAAAATCGCCGCCCCAATTTTAGTTTGAGACGGCTGGGTCATGCGACTATGTCCCTTGACCCATTTGGCTTAATACATATATGTTGGTGCGATTTGTACCTAATTTGTGCACGACTTGTGCTGTTGTTACTTTGGGCCGCAAAATTGCCGCCCCAATTTTAGTTTGTGGCGGATGGGTCACGTGACTTTGTCCCTTGACCCATGTGGCATAATTTTGCAAAGAATGCTGTCTCCGGGGTACTGTTTTTTCCAGACTCCTTGGATCAAGGTGGTATTTCTCTTGCTCATCATCTATATTCATTTACCTATGCTGCCATATAATCATAATGATCGGCGCATACATTGTGTTATATCTAATTTATTATTAAATGGCCATGACAAGCACGCCAAAACAAATCATGTCTTCTTTTTATTGACTGTATTTTCAGACTTCGTAAACCTTTTACTGGGGTTAATCTGATCAAGTGTGTTTCTGTTATTGTCTTGGTCCAATGTCACGAAATAACATGCATAATTAGGAAACTTTCATCCTTTGAAGAGATTTTCATGTGAAAGGGGAGAGGGGTAATAAAACATGCATAACACTCTCCTATAATTTGAAAAAAGATCGGATCTCTTTACTATCAATTATTTTCAAATAAATACACTGTACTGACTTTATCTTTTCTTTAAATATAGACAAAATATAACTCGATTTAAAGTTATTTATACAGTAAAACTCGGTTATAGCGAAGTCCTGGGGACATGTGAATTTACTTCGCTATATCCGTAATTAGGGCCCCGCAAGGATTTGCGGTGCCCTATAGTAATCACTCTGTCTGTCCGTCCGTCTGTCTGTCTGTCTGTCTGTCGTCCGTCTGTCACTCTTCCGTCCACAAATTTTCTGTTTTTTTCTAATAACTTTTTTTATGGTTGCCCAATCAAGTTTAAATTTGGTATGGTAGTTTAATAGGCAGAAATACATATTTTGATGCTAAGTTTGATTCTCTATGTCTTCTAGTTTGGAGCTGGGGTGGTGGGGTAGATTCCTTAACTATGCATAAGAATGAACGGGCAACTTTTTTATGGTTGCCCAATTAAGATCAAATTTGGTACGGTAGTTCAGTAGGCAAAAATACATATTTTGATGCTAAGTTTGGTTCTCTATGTCCCTTGGTTTGGAGCTGGGGTGGTGGGGTAGATTCCTTAACTTTATATAAGAATGCATTGGCAAAGAGAGATAACTGCTGAAGATGTTCCCATTCAGTTAACTGAATGCTACTAGGAGTCCCATGGGATTAATTAGCTTTCCTCCTGAAGAAAATCCAGAGCATTATCTTTATCTGTCACATTGAGATTAATTACCACCTCTGTCTGCAAATGAAGTTTGTTTTGAAGTTAAATCAATTTGGAATGCTATGAACACTCTGAAATGTGGATTTAAATATAAATTTTTATTATTTATTTTTGTTTGATAGTTATGATTTCATTGAATCCTAAAAAAAGATATAGATTAAAGAAGATTTTTTGATTTACCAGGGTATTTTTTTTTTCACTTTTTTCCTTTTTTTTTTTTTTTTAAATATATTAATTCAAGAATGTTTTTAATTTTTAATGTAGTTGTATAAAAACCCCATTCTATCATTAATACTGAAAAAGTTCTTATTGTAACTTTAGAAGAAAATGATGAGAGAGGTACAATTAATCCCTTGGGATTAATTATCTAGCCTGCTGCAGAAAATTTAGTAGGCTTCTCTTTATCTGTCACTTTAAGATTAATGAAAACCTTTGTCTGCAACTGCTGTTTGTTTGAAGTTAAGGTCAAGCCTTCATGATATTTGCATTCATTGAAGGCTGGCATTTTATATAACACAAGATTCATAATTGTTTAAATATAAATTCAATGTTAAGTTGTTCTTTACTGCCTAATGTAAATACAAGAATATTATTTTCAGGTTTTTGAATATTCAGGAATTATGTTGAAATTTTAAGAATACAGTTGCTGTTGCTTTTTCTTTGTACATTTATTAATCATTCTGTAAGCTGCACCCTTTTAATTCTACCCCATGGCGGGGCCCTTGCTGACTGGTCAGTTTTCTAGTTCGTTATATCCGTATAACGAATTCGTATAACCATTATAGAGAATTCACAATATGCGTATTTTCTTTTAGGTATAACTACCAAATATTTTAGGGAAGCAAGTATTACAAAACATATCTTCGATACCTGAGGTTTTATTATGAATTGAATTTTATATACAAATGCTAAAAGTAATTAAATCAATTCAATTCTTTAATTTTTTTAATAATGTTGGAAAGTTCGTTATAAAAGATGTAAATTGCATTATATTTATCCTCAACGAGACTCAAAGTCAGTTCGCTATATCCGTAAATTCGTTATATCAGAGTTCGTTATAACCGTAAAAATTTTACAAAGATTTTTAAAGAATTTTTTCGGGTACCCAGAAAAACTTCGCTATATCCGTGAATTCGCTATATTCGTGTTCGTACTAAACGAGTTTTACTGTAATTTTATACACAATGAACGAAAAAGTGAGCAAGCTCACATACCCACACTCACCTAAAAGTCAAAGTGCCGAAAATCCTGGGAAAAAATACAGGAATCGGAATTTCCTGATGCACATCTACATATGTGTCCTAATTAAATGTCTGCAAAGTTTGACAAAATTCTGTGCAGCGGTTTATGAGGAGTTCGAGCTGACAAACTGTTCATCTCTATATTCAAAACATGGCCAAAAATCTGAAAAGTGTCGAAATTCCCAGAAAAATAAAGGAATCGGAATTTCCTAGTAATATGCAAATCAACACATCGTGCCCTAAACATGTGCAAAGTTTGACCAAATTCTGTGCAGCGGTTCATAAGGAGTTGCGCTGGAGAAAAAATGGGACTGACGGACTCACTGACGGACGGATCAAAAACTTTATACCGGTACCTCCCGCAACTTGTTGCTTGGTGTATAATAAACGAGTTTGATTCTGTGGTTCATGAATGATCAAAAGAGAATTGAATGTGAATTATATTTTTTGACAAAATATTAATGATTATATTATAGTCAAAGCATATAGACAAAGCATGTCTATACGATGGGAGAGCAAACTGCAAGTGAGAAATCCATATTCTTCCTAAAAAAAATTTTATTCCTCTTGTCTAAATATTTTTTGTCCAGATTCCTAACCTGAGAAGGTATTTGAGAAAGTTCCAGTGTTCACATTCCTGTGATGTTGATTTCATATTTATTTTTCTTTCAATTTTGGCGTTTAGGTATATTTTCTTGTCAAAAGTAAAATTATTATTCCAAATTTTTAACATATTTAGACATCCCGCCTGAAAAAATCCTTGATCTGTCCCAAGGGCTAATAAATGGTTACAGCAAAAAGTGCGTATGATTTTATACCTATTATTCCGCTAACGGATAGAAAAAAAAATCTCAAAAATGGATTTGGCAGAAATGTTTGTCTTCCAAGAATATTTAGATAACGGTCATGTCAATTACTCCCCTCCCCCCCCCCCCCGCTTTAAAATACAAATGCCTAAATGTCAATCTAAACAGGGGATGGTCTTTCTCCGCCTGTTTGTTAAAGAACGTGCAGATATACACATAAAAAAATGTATATATTCTGGTTAAATGCTTTTAAGTCTTGACCTCAATAATTACTGTATATCAAATTACTTGGTTTAGATTTGAGATTAGTACTAAAATAATCAGTCATAATTGAATTCTGCGATGCAAAAATACCACAGACTATATATAGAATTTTTACTAGAACTAGAAAGACAATATTCAGTTATGCCTTATGAACAGCAGTTATAATACTTTAGTTACACCCCTCTCCTTTCAGCCGCGCAAAAAACAAATGCACTTGTGATATTTCCCCTGACTAAAATCTGATCAGCACGGACGAAGTGTATCGACGTGCTAGACTGTACGGAGTAGTGACAGTATGTTTACTATTGAGTTTTTATGGAGTTTTTTTTCTTTATTGTGATGCATATTTCAATAAATGGAATCCAGGGTGTATATTACTTGACTTGTGCACATCTCCGAACCGATGCAGTGATCATATTACCAGGTATGGGTGCGTTCGACGCGTTTTCTCGACATGCATCAACTGCATAAGACGTGCTGCAAATCAAAAGACGCTGGTTGTTTTGTTCCATACAGATGATAATAATTTCAAAGTGTGTTTACGGGTTTTACGGCTTTTTATTTCAAGTTTATTCTGCATAAATTGGCGCAAGGCAAAAATGCGCACTCGTGCAACTCAATTTTTCTTCAAAACTTGCATTTTTTTCTTTTTCTTTATTACAATTAATTCAAATCATCATAATTATTCAAAAATATGATTATTCTGTCGTTTGTTGTCGTTTTGAAATGTCATGATCAACTCATGTGTTCTCAAATGCTTTACCATCGGAGATGTGCACAAGTCGATAGCCAAGCGATAAAATCATTCAAGTGTAACGAGCGCATTGAGAGTATATATCGTTACAATAAGACAAGGTATCTGAAAGAAATATGGCGGAATACGGCTATAGTTGGTATGAAACAAGTCGCACATAGATGAAAATGTTGGGTTTTTAAGAATTCATGTCAGCTTTAATACCCTCGGGATAAGAAAGACTTCTAGAAAATAAGTAAAGTTAAAATCAAGTAGTGTTGTAATATTTTTTGACGATGCGTGCTAAACTCTGCGAAAATCGAAACGTTGCGCAATTCTAAAAATAAAATAAAATACACGTGAATATTAAGTGACTAAAACAATTAAATAATATTCACATAATAAAATGAATAAAATATCTTTCTATCACATACCCTCTAAATATTTTGTAAAATTGAAATTTTATGAAAGGTTATCTAACATCTAAAATGGATCATGATTATATTGAAACATTTTTTTCAGACAAAGTAACCACTAACAAATCATTCATCAGGTAGTTTACATCCCAGGTACAGACTAAAACTGAAATAATAAACCGTGTAAATTATTCATTTTCACAATGGGAGAAAATTTTAAATTAAAGTTTAGTGCGATTTTAAGTTGTTAATCATTGTTTTTCCAAGAAATCGATAGAGAAAGGAGAAAGTATTTTCGTTTGTTATGGAAATAATGAAAAAAAGATATGATGTTAGAGAACATTTTCCATCAAAGTGAATAATAACAAGAATGATCCTTTTACACACCTAAAACACCCATGCATCATATATTGTAAAGAACAAGAAATTAACGGGGAGATATTCTCTTGACTTGTGTCTCGGAAAAGAAGATTTAAAACGATGTCGTGCTTTTTTCGATTGTGATGTAGAATAAAAAAAAAAAACCCTGAGTATATAATTTATATTTAAGAAGCCAGGGTGGGTAACCGGATTTGTGATGTAATACATGTATCAGTAGAAACACGCTATCACCAGAGGCCCTCTATTTATACAAAAAAAATTTGAGTTTTATTCTTTACAATTTTATTAAACACTCATGAAACATTAGAATATATATGTTGTTTATTTTTTTGAATATTTTGATTTTAAAAACTATAATATTGAATTCAAGGTCCTTGCCGTGAAACATGTATACTCTTTGCCATTTGATATTAATATGGATGCATGCATAAATGAATGAGTACTGCTGTTGATATAATAACATAAATGTATGGTTTTCAATTTTTTATTGACATTGATGGTCGATAAACAAACAGGACATTTTGAAAATAAATGTATTAAATGGTACTTCGCCAATTATTAGGTACGCCATGATGAATTAAAGTTGAGACAGCTTCATTTATCAAATCAAAGTAGTGTGAGTACTGAAAGACGGTGGCATGAATGATTTTGTTTGTTTCCCCTTCGAGAATGAAATTTTGAGCAGCAACGGATATTTTCTGGCTAGCAATTATTGCGACACGGGATCTCAATTTTCAAATTAAGAAAAGGGGCACGAGAGAAACTGAATTAAGTGCCGATCTCCATGTCCCACAGAGGGAGTCGAATCCGCGACGTAAGGATGGACTCCTTTAGGTCCTTGACTTCAGAGCAAACTTTCTACGCCAAATAAAGACTGGCATAAAGTAAGATTAAATGTTGTAAGAATTTGTAAAATGATATGGAAATTTTTTAAAGTTTATTTCAATTTTGGACAATCGAGTACATGTATCTTAAAATATAAATTTACATTTTTGTATTCAAAAGTAAAATGTTATGAATTTTCGCTGTGATCTACAATTTTTGCCACTCTTAAGTAAATTTTTCATTAAGGAAACATAGCAAACTTTAAATAAATATAATGCATAAAAAAACAAATTATAAGATTTTATATAAGGTATTGTGTCCCCTTATGGCTCCCGGATGATAATGTCAAAGTTTCTAAAGCAGCGTCACGTTTCCCCTTTGCTAAAAACAAATTAGATAACTCCCACTTAAATTAATAGTGGAGTGACAATCCTAGAAAAAGATGCTTAGTTTTCGAGTTTAATGGACCGGCATACCCTACAGCTGAAAGTTATATTTTATAAAAGAGACATCCCTCCTCATACATTTTCGCCCGGTCGTAGAGTTTTCCCAAGTCAAATTTTTTTTAAACTTGCGATGAAAGTGAAAAGGGGGGGGTGGTTATATAAGTCGATTATTTTACTTGCTGATAATGTTCTTTTTCAAAGATTAATTATTGATATTTAAAGAAATACTAATTTGTGTGTGAAAGGATAGCTACAGGTATCTAAATTTACAATGCAAAATTAATCAGGAATATTATTTGCCCCCCCCCCTTCTTTTTTATAAAAAATCTTATGTTTTGTTATAGAAACTGCGTTAATTTCAACAAAATATATTCAGTACAATTATTTCATGCAATATTAATAACGAATGTTTACTTAAGCGTTAGAAAGATACATAAGACAATGATTTCTGATCAAATAAACCGCACTTTTTTAAAGACATCCTCACACTAAGTCTTGTATTCTACTTGATCTAAAATGTTTTGTGTAGCTGGAAACGGATTATAGAATCCCATCATGCCTATGACAGTGACTCAATCGATCAAAATATTGTTAAATATATTAAATTGGTTTCTATTATTAATAAGATAACGCTAATATTCAGTTTGAATTTAAATTAATTAGCATTTGAAAGTCATTTTCCTTTTTTTTAAATTAAAAAAAATACGTAAAGGACAAAGATGTCACTTTTCCTTCACATTCTTTTTTGAACAAGGTATCTTGCATGATTGGATATTGCCTTTCTGCTTCATAAGCAATACAGATTAACGCAAGTATGAAACAGAAAGAGAAAACTGATTTTAGTATTTCATCTTAGAGACTGTCCAGCACTTTACAGAAACTATTTCATGTTTCCTTCGGAAATATATATAGTGTTTTCTACAGCAAAAACATGGACTTTGTCATTATTCAAACTAAGGGATACATATTTTGTTTACGCATTTCCTCATTTACATGTACATACTGCCAAAAATTGAACTCTGTTACTATAATCCTTTATGAGCGGGGGTATCATATTTTGTCAGCTCACTGCTTACAGTACTTAAAGTTTTCTTTTGAAACGACATACTAGTAAGGAAGATATGAATCAAACGGAACCGTAAAAGCAATCCACTAAAGTTTTTGCTGGACAACTCATGGTTTATTCTGTCATAAGAAAGCTTTTTTGTTATTTTTTCTTTAGAGAAAGAGTTGTCAGTTTTGCTTCAAGAATTAATTGTCTAATATTAAGTTTACAAATTGCAATGGAGACAGAAGAAACAGTACTATATACGCTATCTTTAACCAACCACAGAAACAACGAGGGATTTCTAACATTCTTTTTAGGACTTCTGATGAAATCAAAAAGACTACTGAGTATTTAGGCAATCAGCCTTTTTTCAAAATTCAAAGATATAAAGTTTATCAGTCAGCAGATGAAAAAAGCCACGCACGACATGCATTTAATGTGAATATTGCCATTTTGCACTGTTCTAATCATTATCTACCCACCTGAAGTATCTTTTTAAGGATCGGCTATCATTACTTTTACAGTGTAGCTCTTTTACAAAATTTCTACTTTTTTAGTTTTCAAATAAAACATATTGTTGAAAAGTTAACAATAAAGATATACATGTACGTGTACATGAAAACCAATGAATAGAAATTACAGCTATAGCAAAGTATTACGTCATTATTTAAACTCTTCACCCGTTTTCCAAGAATTGCAATTTTAACACCAATACGTGTTTAAAATCTTTCAAAACCCCAAAATCTCTACAATGTAACCTGCTTAATTTATGAGTAAACGCGTAATATTCAAAAGTTCGCCAAATTAAACGTAAATTTTCAAATCATAGACAACATTCATTGATAAAAAAAATTTGGCCTATAATATTAAGACTTTAAATAATATGTTGTCTGTCCTTTGGATGAGACCGGAATACCGTACTTCAGTGTGAGAGCAAGGATGACCTCTAGAAGATTTTTTACTAAAAAGCTTTTAAAACAGGGTCGAACAATTTCTTTATAATAAAATAATGAATCAGATGTAAAATGCTTAATAAAAACATAACAGTTTAAAAAAGTGCGAAATTAATGGTCATATTTCGTTTTTTTTTTAAGGTGGGTGGGTGGGTGGCGGGGGGGGGGGGGGTGATGGGTGTTGTTGTTGTTTTTATTTTTCTTTACTTTGTGTACTAAATATTACGTGATTGTACGTAAAGAATAACGTACATTAGCATTAAACCTTTTAAGTTTAAATAAAATACTATAAGACAAACCTTTCATTTTACAGACAGACAAACGGGCATTCTTATTCAACTTTTCGTTCCTTTTCCATGAAATCAATATATTCACCGAATAAATAAAATTCCTATACAAATCAGGGATGGGGTAATTGAAAAAAGTAATTGTAATTGACTGTAATTAATTACAATTTTTAAAGTAATTGGAAGTAATTTGTAATTGAACATTTTTTCAATTACTTGTAATTGTAATTTAATTAATTACACTGAAAAAATACCATGTAATTTCAATTACTTTTTCAATTACATTCAATTACTTTATATAGTGCACATTCATAGTACATTGTCACCACTACCTCCCCATTTTTACTGTCTTTTATTTAATTGTAAAACATATCCTCAGTCCTTCAATTATAAAAAATTTAAGATAATGTTTACAAGCAACTAAATGAATAGTTTGATAATAATTATCTAGTTTCTTTCTAATAGTTATATAATTTTTTTTTTTTTTTTGGTATAGGTTTATCTAAATTTTGTACCAGCCTTCTTAGGTCTATTCCTTATGAAACACACATTTATTATATTTCAATTTTTCTTGTTTGATCAATAATAAAGAATGTGTGTGTCATAATTAAGTTCTCTCCTGTTGGGAAGAAATAATTGCCCTCCAAATCACAGCTATAAATTGCAATCAAAACATGTCAACTCCTCTAAGGAGGTATTCATTCCATGATTTAGAAGACAAAGCCAATGGAGATAATTATTTCAATTTAAAATGATGCGTTAACTTTAGAAAAGTAAACCTTTCAATTTGATAATTATTTTAACATCTAAAAAGAATTTTATGAATGAATTTTGTATCTGAAAAGTTATATTCTGTACAAGTTAAATCTATGAAGTAAAAATGTTCAACATAAATAGCAATTTAATTAAGATGTTTAGGTTCAGAAATATTTAATGTGAGGGGTACAGTTGTGACTCATTTTACTCTTTAAGGTACCTCCTTTTAATAAAATATCATAAGCCATCAGGGATGCAATTTGTGTACATGTAAATATTGCGTGGAAGAAACTGCATCAGACTGCGATTTTCTTTCACGTTTTGTAAATAAAAGTTATCATTCAAACAACAAAGAAGTGTACACAATGCCTACATCATATCATTTCTTGTATTGTTTGAGCAGAGGCTGAGCTTATATACAAATAAATGTAGTTCTGTATATTCATTGACAAGGATTGGGAAAAAATCAAAAAATTTGAAATGTAATTTGTAATTTAATTAATTACTTTTGCAAAGTAATTGTAATTTAATTAATTACATGTCTTAAAAAGCCTGTAATTTAATTGTAATTTAATTGAAGAAAAAGTCAAAGTAATTGTAATTTAATTAATTACTTTTTAAAGTAATTGACCCCATCCCTGATACAAATATACATTATTTTCACGAAGTCCTTCAACTTTTCTTTATATGTACAATATTATGGTCAGATTTCATTCATTGATCTTTGATCTCCTTTTATTTTAAATTTTGACCATAGAATTTTCTACGACCGGGCAAAAATTATTGCTTGATAATATATCTGACCAAAAAATACAAATCAGCCGTAGGGTAGGGTGGTACATTAAAGTCAAATTTTTGATGGTCTTGTCACTCCACTATAAGGAATTTCATTGATGCACGTATAGTTGAGTTTCCCTTAATTCTTCAAATAACAGACAGGAACTAATCTCGCGCACAAATGGAACCTTGTGAAGATTTATTAGTATTCAAGTTATGGACAATATTTTTACTATCATTCAATTATATATTGGCTGTCAACGTTGACAGCGCCTTTTGCTACTCCTATAGCTGTTTGTTATACCTTTGGATTTGGTTAAAAACGATTTCGCTAAAAAAAAAACCCTCCATTTCTCTTGTACACTTAAGATGAAAAATCCAGTGCGTAGTAACGTCATCGAACATCGCCATTTTTCATGTGTTGTGTTTACCACTTTCCCATTTCGGATGCTTAGCAAACTGCCAAAAATTAAGCAAATGCCCTTAAATTTTCTAATAGACGACACAATAAATAGTGAATAAAAATAGGATAATGCTAGCCAAAATCTATTTAATGCTTTTATTTCGAAATAATTCCATGATTTCGAAAAAAAACCATGAATTTTATCGTGCGAATGTACATGAAAGCATGCTAATAAAATATTAATTTTTGTCTATATTTTATTTAAAAAAAAGAATTCAGATATTCATCCCACTAAAATCGCACGACAATTCTAATACTATTAGTATTTCATACACATGTATTTAAGTACCCTTTTTCGTACACTTTTTAAAGGGTAAAGGTTAATTTTATTAGAGGCACGATAGGGTTTCTAAATAGGAATGAAATATATGGGTAAATTTTGTCCGTTACAGTCTTTGTAATTATAGCTTTGACAAATTATTATTTGTTTTGTCGTTTTTGTGTCCGAGATAACCGGGCAAATCTTATTTTTAAAAATAGTATGGTTAATAAACTTAACAAATTTTAAGGCATCGTATATTCCTTTTATTAACTGATTAAGATGTGATCTTTTTCCTTCTTTCATAAAAACGTGTATTCGTTTTTCTAATATAGCATTGTAAACAGATATTAGAAATTCAAACAATCAAAGCACTTAGTTAAATTACAATAAACTACAAGTTTTATTGTATAAAATTCCACAACATAGTATTTAAGAAACAGTCGCGCATATGTTGTTTAGCAATTAGAAAGTGAAACAATTATCTACGAATATTTTTCATCAACTATTCTGGTTAAATATATTTAAAACTAACACAATGTGTGTTCGAACTGCTTTTTGCACAAGTGAGAAAAAAAAACCCGAAAAACGAGTACGAGTAAGTTGTAGTTTGGCGTAATTCAATGAATATTCACGAGGCGAGAAATATTGATAACGGCAAATATCAGGAATTAGGCTTAGTGTCCATCAACGAAATGTTTTTTTTAAGTATTTGTTAACTATATATATTTTTTATGATTTTAAACATCGAAACAAGTCTGCTTTCCTAATTTGGCTCTGCAAAAATCTCCGCTAGGGTCCCCACGTGTTTACACTGTTGTTTACTCATATCCCAGACCAGCAGCAATAGCCTGTGGCTAAATATAGCCACTGTTTAAAAAGAAAAAAACTATTTAAATTAAATACTCATAATACACCAAAATATACAAATGTTTTATTTACAGATCATCTAATAAAGAGAAGGGCCAATCTGTTATACAGCTTTTTAATGATTCAAAAATCGAAAGAATCATATTAAACCATAACTTCTCAGGATCGATAGATTTATGTTATTTTCTTAAAAGACTGTTATTAAACGATGATCATTAAAACACCTCATATCTATCAAAATGGTATCAAAATAGGTGATAACAGCTGTGTGCCCATTGATTTGGTCATGATAATTACCGTTTAAACGAGTACAGAGCCATGGGCTAAAACAGGTCCTTAGATATTAACAGTTGGAGACATAAATTACAGTAAAATGTGTATATTTCATTTTGTTACATGTGTTAAAAAAATATCTGTACAAATATATATAAATATATAAAATAATTATATACATCAGCGCCATTATGTTATGTTGTGTTGTATCACGAATCATTTAGGAACGATTTATCTAAAATGTAGAATTTGTGTACGAACTGTTTTTCTCTGTGTATACCTCAAGGATAGTTTTTGCAATCAAAACGTTTGACTGACGGTTTACTTAATATTGAGCTGCTTTTAAAATGTGCATTGAAAAATTTTAAATTCCCTCTACATGTAATAATAGTATGATGTAGTCCCTTGAGAAATTTGAAGCTTTTAGGAATAAAACATGTACAACTTACACAATGAGCCCTAAAGATGGCGCAGGGACAATCTCAAAATTTTATGTGAATCAAGCCTATTTTCACTATTTCGCCGCAGCCGCATCTGCTTCCAGGCCCGTGCGCCTGACCTAAGCTACCACACAAATTGCAGAATAACATTTGTACATACCAATGAACAGCAAGAGATATGGGCTCAACCACCTCGTTTTCAAGCTACAATTCATCCTGTTAACCCACCCCGCTTTTCTGGTGAAATACCGGTAGAGCGAGTTTTGAGCTTAGTTTCGTATTTCTAGTCCATATCCCATATACAGTAGTAGTGACACTAAAGTGTCATATTTGAATGAATACCGCAAGGCCACCAATTCCCTCCAAATGCACCCATAAAATATTCTAGCTATAAAATTACCTATAATATGCATTCAAACCTGGGGTTTTCTATTTTTTTTTTTTTGACCGGTACTTTATTCGAAACTTCCTCTGCCACCTTTAACTTTCAAAGTTTGTCTTGCAATTAACAAACCTTCTAATTCAGAAAGAACATGCAATTTGAGTAAAAAAAACCAAATATGTTTTGATTCATTGAAAAATAAAAAAGTTATGGCCAAAAAAGAGACCTCACCAATTCTGGTCAACCACCTTAACCCCATATTGTTTGTTCCACATAAAACAAAAGCAATTCTTACAACTCCAAATGATCAATACACCATCAAAAAAGTGTTAAATGGTAATTTTAATCTATTTCAAATACAGTTATATGTAAAAAGTCAAAATAAAGTGCACATCTTGGTGAAATGTACTCACATGTATCACATACTCCCCTTTTTTTTCATGTTCTGTGAAATTCCATTTTATTTTTTTTTCATTTGGGTTTTTATATACCTATAACTCTTTTGCAAAGTTAAAACCCCTTTCAACTTTCAAGATATTTATCATGATATATGAAAACCCCTCTTGCATCACATGCTAAAGAAAAAGTGTCCAGGAAATGGCAGTTCAACACCCTACCCCGCAGCCATTTCTTCAGTGTAATGTAAATGCACTGTAAAAATCTGTTTCTCCTAGCTGAATTTTTTTTTAAGTGTTGATATTCACTTTTAACAGTTATGGTAATCAAATACATACATTTCATTCTCCTGAAAACTAAAAGTGATTATTCTGTCCATCCTGGGCAATTGTGGGCAGATTATATGGGCCTAGCAGGATTCAATAATTACATGAAAATGCACATTTTATTGATATTACTTCATTAAATATGCAATATAAACTCCTTGTTTTGTTATTATTCAAAGAAAAATATCCCTTTTTTAGCAAACCATTGAAAAATTTAGATTCTGTCACATTTAAATATAGATAAATTAAAAATTAAAAAGGGGGGGGGGGGTATTTATAAATCATAAATAACAGAATAGGTTAAATTTGGAAAAATGAAGCAAACTAAGTTTTTTTTGTACTATATGTGGTTAGGTTTAGTGACATTTAGGTATGCTGACTGATTTTTATTTTCAAAATATTTATATTTAGTAATTTAGGTGGAAAAAATGGCAAATTTATGTAATTTCAGTGATATCGCACTAATTAATACACTTAAATTCTAATTAATTTTAAATTTAAATTTAAAACAAGACATGATTTTAATTATCGACAATACCCAAAGTATCAAATTCAAACAATTAATTTATTCTCTGGCAAAAAATGCCTAAATCTTATATGATTTATTATGCTATGGTTTAAAGTCTTTAAAAATGTATGCTGGAAAAGAGTAACCCCCCTTGCTTTTTAGTGAATATACCCAGCTGTACAGATTTTAAATAACAGAAACAAAGTATTTTTTTAAATTGACATACATGAATAAACCCTTTTGTATAAAAATCAGACTAAAATTCACATTTTAAAAATTGATGCATTCTTGAATAGGGTAGTTTTTTTTGCAATCAAAACGTTTGACTGACGGTTTACTTAATATTGAGCTGCTTTTAAAAAGTGCATTAAAAATTTTAAATTCCCTCTACATGTAATAATAGTATGATGATCCCTTGAGAAATTTGAAGCTTTTAGGAATAAAACATTAAACTTACACAATGAGCCCTAAAGATGGCGCAGGGACAATCTCAAAATTTTATGTGAATCAAGCCTATTTTCACTATTTCGCCGCAGCCGCATCTGCTTCCAGGCCCGTGCGCCTGACCTAAGCTCCACACAAATTGCAGAATAACATTTGTACATACCAATGAACAGCAAGAGATATGGGCTCAACCACCTCGTTTTCAACTACAATTCATCCTGTTTAAACCCCCCCCGCTTTTCTGGTGAAATACCGGTAGAGCGAGTTTTAGCTTTGTTTCGTATTTCTATCCATATCCCATATACAGTAGTAGTGACACTAAAGTGTAATTTCAATAAAATACACAAGGCCACCAATTTCCAAAGCACCCATAAAATATTCTAGCTATAAAATTACCTATAATATGCATTCAAACCTCAGGTTTCTCTATTTTTCTATTTTTTACCGGTCTTTTTCGAAAATCCTCTGCCACCTGAAATTTATCCACACGTTGTAACCGCTAGATAAAGGTTTTGATAAAAATTGATTTGTTTGTACGGCTTTTGGTGTTTTCCATATTGGCGTGGTGGCAGCGGTATACGTTATTCCACATCCCGAAGAGCGGACAACAATTTTAATTCATGCGAATGTGAGTAAACACAATTGCCAAAGCGAAAGTGCATACAAACAACTCAGTTATTCCCGAACTGTGCATATCAGAAACCTCAAACGTCACATAACTCATCTGAAACTATTGACATGGCTACAACACGTGCACCGAAACAATGGCCATTAACAAAGAATGAAACTATTACTTCGTTGAAGCTTGGCGCCAAAATCTTCAATATACACTT
>NW_026923674.1:0-21842 GCF_032062105.1 Saccostrea cuccullata | reverse complement strand
TTGTTTTACACGACAAACACGAGTAAAAGAATGTATAAAATTAACAAAAGTATATGTAGCTTCTAGTGCTCGCAAGTGTTGGCTATAATATAGCGTTATGTTTATGGTGATTCGATAGTGAATACTTGATATCGCGATTACTTAACTTAGCGGAACTCTTACGCGAAGGAGGTGGGAATCGTCTGTTGGGTGGGGTCAATGTGCTATTCAATACAATGCAAGATCGATCATTGTAGCATTTATAAGGACAGATAAGTAAAAAAAATCCTGGTGGAATACCTCGCTAAACAATCGCTGAACCAGCCTAATATATTTTTGAGAGGAGCCAATCCTAAATTGTCACATTTTAAACGATATTTTTAATTAAGCGGACTCTTCTTGTTAAATTTTCATTGAAAATCGTCACATTTTTAAGCAGATAAAATATTTTAAACTTTCCTTATTTGACAATCTACTATTTGGAGTTCAATATCTGGCAAAACATCGTGATTTCGGCATTAAATTGTTCGAATCATTTGATTGTCACTACTGTAAACAATGTCATTTGCCCCAGAAATTAGACTTTTTTCGACTCCCCCGCAAAAGAGCGGTAGTAAGTTAGATAACTGCGAGGTACTCATTGGTAGTCGCGATATAACGTATTTTGTTGGATATTCATTAAAATTGTGTTGCTGTTGATTGAACTACATCATACTAATTCTTCTCCTTTTAATACACGTAGAGGCGGTGTAAAGACGAATAATGACCCCCATCGAATAATGACCGGGGGTCATTTTTCGACAGCGAAAAATGACCCCCGGTCATTATTCGACGTAGAAAAATGACCCTTTTGCCCGTAGAAAAAGTGTCACTTCCCTAAAAATTTGCAGATCCCACCTGAAGAAAAATAACCCCCGTAGAAAAATGACCCCCTGTAGATTAAAGCTAAAATTTTTAGGGGGCAAAAAAAAAATTGGATAAAGAAGCATATTGGCCAAACTGCTCACCTGAGCGTATTGGGAATAAACTGATGATATGTTGATCTCATAACATTATACAGTTATAGCTATATTTTAAGGTAAATGCATTGATTCAGAATCTAAAGGAGTAAAAGATTTATCAAGCCCTAAGGGTTAGGTAAACATTTTTTTTTTGATGGTGGAAATCATCGAACTGACAGAAAAAATCAGCAGTATTATATATTATTATATCCTCCGCTTGAAAACGGGAGGGTATATAGTGATTGGGATGTCCGTCCGTCTGTTACGCTTTGAGGTATCCATCTCTTATCCGCAAATCCTCATATATAAAAAGATGTGTTTGTGAAACAGCTATGCCCCTGTATGGCAACATAGCGAAGATTAAACTTTTCTTAAATGCAATTTAAATATATTGTTACTAGGGATGTCAAATCGGTCAATTTTTAATACTCGGTTACTCGGACGTTTTTCCGATCGAGTACCCGGGTACTCGGTAAAAGCGTAAAATAAATAAATATGAATAAGTAAATTGATGAATGTAAAACATTGTAAACACTTGTAGAAATAAAACCACATGCTCTGATAGGAGGTTTACACGTAAATGCATTTCTGTTCTAACATTACGATGATGAGAACTTCGTGCCCGACGAAATTTAATACATTTTTTAAAGTCCAATCTGTTTATCAGATAAACACAAGAAATAAAATCGTAAGTGGTTCATGGTGTTTTTGTTTAAAAAAATATAATCTACTCCGTAATTGTCATGTAACTCTTTGTTGCATTTGACGTCAAGGTCGTACAGTTTGACTTGAACTTGACCAAGTTCTAACAGAGGCGATTTACGATTTTCGTACACTTTTCGATCCTAGATTTTATAGTATCACAGGACGGTATTTTGTAGTTTGGTGCAACGATGGACATAAGTTTTTTTTAAAGTCTTTGCCTTCAACTATTTGTACATGTTTTGGCATGTAATCAAACACAACCATATCAACAGTCGCGCGTGTAATATCATCTGTCTCTTTTCCCGAGAATTTACGGCTTCTCGGAGAATTGACAAAATTATCTAATTTATTTAATCATAACAGAACTTAAACGATGTTCAGTGTAAACAAATAATTAAAGAAAGTCAAAAAAAGGGTAGAAGACAGTCGAAGGTGAGAAAAGCCAGGTAATAGGTGCTTGGTCACGATAATTACTATATAAACACTGCCACGGGCGATAACGGTCATTTAGAGGAATAGGAAACCCTAATTACTTTATGTACAAGTGCAATGAGTATTTTACGTTTTAAAACAGATTGTTTAATGCATTAATAAATAAGCTTAGAAATATTTGAAAATATACATCCGAGTAACCGAGTACCGATTTTAGTATTCGATACTCGGACGTTCGATCGAGTACCCGGTTAACCGGGTACTCGTTGACATCCCTAATTGTTACCCAAAGTAGGGTCTTCTCACAAGAAATACAACTACAAAAAAGGAAAGCCCTAGCACCACGTGTTCAAAAGTAATGGCTAAGGATAAGTTTTTGAAAGGTAGGGCAAACTCAAAGGTCAAAGTTGATGATTTCTTAAGAAAATGTTTAATGTAACAAGGATAACATATGTGAAGTATGAATACCCTAGCCCTTACCGTTCAAAAATTATGGCCAAGGTAAAAAAAAAAAAATCATAAGTACGGAAAACTCCAAGGTAAAGGTCAAAAGGTCAAGGTTTTTAGTATCCAACGAAAGGTAATGCCAAAAAACTACATATTTGAAGTATGAGAGTACTAGTATCCACCGTTTAAAAGTTATGGCCAAAGTAAAAATTTGGCATTTTTGTGTAAAATGGGATAAACTCTAAGGTAAAGGTCAAAAGGTCAAATTTGGTGGTACCCAAAGTAAGGTCTTGTCACAAGGATTATACATATTAAATATGAAAGTCATAGCTCCAATAAATGAAAAGTTATGGTAAAGGTTAAGGTTTTTGCGGACAAACAAACCGCCAGATAGACAGACGGACATACAGACGAACACGATAAAACTATATACCCCCGAATCTTCGATTACGGGGACATAAAAAGAAATGGTCTTCAATTAACTTTTCATATTAATATACATTATAAAGAAGATGTTACAACAATGAAAATGTTTGTTCTGATTTTCATATTAAATTCTCTGAAAAATATACTCAGAACTGAGTAAAAGGGTGGAGTAAAACAAGAATTAAGGTAGAACCTATGTCGGAAAAGTCTTTGTCACAAGATTTTCAAACTTTTCAAAATGATAAATTAGTACTTGCTTATCAATCAGTTAAGATATCATGATATGTTTCCTTGTTTTTTAATCTAGAACAGGCTGTGAAACTTGGTATGGTATTTACATACTGCGACTTCACATTTTCAAATATTTTTAGGGGTACTTGTCATAAAGGGAATGTGTAAAATCACAAAAATACTTCTTCAAACATCGTCGTTTATAAACTTTTTTTAACTGAATAATATTAAACAATATTTTATCAAGAATAATTTCTTTTTTATTCAATTAACATAAAAGATAAGTCCACCATTAAAAAAAAATAGTCAAATGAACTCTATTATTTTTAGTCAATTATTCACCCTATATTTGTAAATATTTTTTAGACGTCTTTGTCATAATGTTTTCAATCTTTAATATGATGAAGAACATAGCCAAATGATTACAAAAAATGATTAAAATGTATACCTTTCCCCTCTAACTAATGAAAGATAGGCTATTTACCGATACTCATATTCTTGACCTTTTTGCACTTACACGGGATTTAATGATTAAATGACTGTATGGGGTAACTTTCAGATTAAATATTTATCAGAAATTGTACTTTTTCTTTACAAAGATCATATTTAATATAAAAATTGTAATCAAACACCAAAAATATGAATAGGTATCAAATAATTGTTAAATGGAATGCACATCATTTCATTATAGATATCACAAAAATGTACACACGATCAAACGATCTACAACACGTACATCTTTGACTTAGACACATTTCATCAAGATATTACACTATATAGCTGGCAACTAAAGATTTCTTACGATTTATGCATTCCTTCAAAATGGTTACATACCATTCAAATTATTACGAAAGTTGTATGTTCATTGTAATTTCATTACACTAGATAGTCTTGGGTTTGTCAAATTCAGGTCTAGATCTAGTAAATATAAGGTGCCTACATATTTTCTCTTATTCCAGAAATATATTGCCATTAAGCATTATAAACCAAAAAATATATGAACTGAATCAAGATTATGTTGGCATGATTGAATTCTGTGAATTTCAAAATGCAGTTTTTTCTACCATTTTTATTGAAGCTGTCAAGTACGGGAAAAAGTGGCATTGAATTAATTATGACGTCTTAATGGGTTAGCACAGGTTTAACACATTTACAAGTTATGATGTCATACGAAGTAGGTTCTACGTTAAAAGAAATGTACTGAATACTGTTTGCTAAATCAAAAGTTTATGTCTACATGTATAGTTTTTGCATTGGAATGACTGTGTATTTTACACTAGCCCATAGCTTTACAGAGCATATTTTTAGGTCTTATACTTACCCCACCCCCTTTCTTATTTAGGAGGAAGTCGATATTGAACAAAAGCAAAAAAAAAAAAACCACCCTACTTTTATTTTTCTATAAGAAGGAATTAAAAATAAGCTAAAAATAATCTACTATTCTACTAATTTTTAACTGTTACTTTGCCACAATACTTTCAAGTATACCTCCACCAACATTTAAAGTATGCTTTGATCATGGCGAAGAATATTATGATTTGATAGTACTTGTGTGAAGGCTTAACTTTATTTCAATATTTTATCTAGAGCCTCTTTCAGAATTATTGAAAGGTATAGAGTTTTATTTATATTTTTGCTTTTCATTTATTATTATTTTTTTGGTTTTGATTTAACGTAATGTTCTTTTTTTTGGGGGGGGGGGGTAAAAATTCCTTCCTCTTTCATTGTCAAATAGGATTTGCCAAACTTAAACAAACAAAAAGTTGAAATGACGGAAAATTTAATTTTTCCTATTAAAGAGTATTTGAACTTGATTTTTGCATGGTTTGATTTCTAAAAACAAGTGGAATGTCATTCTTTAAGCAAACATTATAAGGAGAAATATTAAAAAGAAATTTTATTTACTTGACAATTAAAGAATCTCTTTTCAAACACAATTTTAGCATTGAAAGACTACGTGAATCTCTTAATTATTTTATACGACTTTTTGTATTTTTTTGGTTACAGAAAATGTAAAAATAAGTTTCGCTGTAAAATAGATATCAAAGAGTATATATTTTGTATCACTTTAAAGGGGGTCATTTTTCAATGGGGGTCATTATTTTATAGGACTAACATATAAAATAATGACCCCCTAGGACCCTTTTTCTACAAAAAATGATTTTTTTCTACGGGTGGGGGTCATTTTTTGTCGTTGAAAAATGACCCACCGGTCATTATTCGATGGGGGTCATTATTCGTCTTTACAGCGGCCCATCCCTTTTATTTAGTTAATACCCACCTTGGTTGCCTGCTTCCGTTCCTAATACATGTAATATTGGGGTCAATTTTTTTCTAAAGAAAATATAAAAATCTTTTAAAAACATTTTAAGATGAACATTAGGAACCACGCCTTGTAGCCCATAGGCTCAGGCATTGCTGACAATTTTGAGAAAAATGATTTTAAATGCACTATGCTGCGTCAGTTTACTATCTCATAAGATCCGTACTAGAATATGTACTGGAGACTACATTACACACGTATTAAAATAATGTAGCATATTCGATAGCGTGTGTATTGGCTCAAAGTGATTTGAATCTTTGCTTCATAGAATTGGGAACACTATTAAATCTATAGGGATAAAATAAAACTTGCGGTTTACTTTATAATATTTGATAATTTTTGTTTCTTCGTTAATGCATAAATTTTTTTTTTTCGAATTTTTAGAATCTTGTTAATCATTTACTTACATATATATTTTATCAGTCTCCAAATCACTTGCAACATACATCCATAGAAGTATAACGATCACGGAGGGAGATCTGGCCATTCTACCATGTGAAGCACACGACGAGGGACATAAATACCGGGTAAGTTCGCTTTGATTACTTACCTTAAGGCTAAAATTATTCATGGATGCTCGTAGATGTTCACTCCTTCATAGCACCCGATCCCACCTCTGGTGTTTCAGAGGTCTGTGTTTGCTCTGCTCTTAGTTTTTATTGTTTGAATGGACATATTAGACTGAGTATTGTTCGTTTTTAAGTACATTCATGTAGACAAAATATCTAGAAAATTTATCTAACAATTATCTTACAAATGTAATTAATGAAAACTATTCTTAATTTTTTTATTATGATCCTACAAAATTCGTTTTGGAATTTATTTCCTTCATTTTATACTTAAGGCAATCAATGATGTAACCCAAAGTTAAAGTCTACGTATTGATTTATTACCTGACTTTAATATATAATCGTTCTTACAGAATATATTTAAACATCCTTTTGAATACAACATAATACCCCATGGCGAGAACAAAAAGAACATTCCTGGAAAAAAAATATGTCAAGTGTTTTTCAAAATCTTCATTCACCTTTTAAACTCCCTTAAATTTTCAAGAATCAAAGCAGAAAAAAACAATTAAATTACCAAGTACCTAAGAACACTGGTAACTTTAAATACTGTAGAAGTACTTTTGTCCGCGTGGTATTAATTTACGCAATGTAAGCGGTCACACATTTTCCGCGGAAATTTGTCCAAGCAAAATTAATATAAATGCAAGACATACAGTGACAGTCTGAGAAACCATCATAATTTTCAACCCGCGGATTAAACGGTAATTGAGGTTCCGCGGAATTATGACCCGGTGGAGAAAAGTACGTCTACAGTAGTCATGTTTCTAAAGTTCACGGAAAACTTCCTGTGAATTCTTAATTAAATGAGGGGCTATGCTCTCTTCCAGGAATGAATAATAAAAAAGCAATAAAATAGGATTGAGTCATTTAGAAATATCTTTATGTTCCTTAGTTTGTGTAACCTAGCCAGGGAGACTGAGCTCGTTTTTTGCACAGGGCAGGCGAAATAAGAACAATTGTGTTAGAATGAATAAATGTCATTTATTTTGTAAATGACGAATAACATATATACAAAACAGGGGGTCATTCATAAACATGTAACCCTTTTAATAATACATGTGGTGATGAACACATCATGACCCCCTAAAATACTACATATGAAAAAGATATTTACACAAATCAACAGATAGGGGGCCTCATGACACATGAGTACCAAAAATACCTGACATGCCCCCTACTGTAAACACATATGTAAAAAATAGGAATATCAATAAACTGCCTGCCCACAAAAAAGGTGGGTAGGTACAAAACTTAGGCCACAAATCCAATTAAGAATTGGATCCCCCCACCCAAAGGCTGCCTGGCCAGGATTACCAGTATTATCAAAAATCATATGTATATGGAAAGGGGAACACAATATACATAAATTGCAACTGCATATCATATGATACCGACATTGAAAACAGGTGACAGCAGACATATTCTGACCTGCCAAATATTCAAGAACAAGAAAAATTAATCAACATTTCATTACAGAAGTCAAAGTTCTGACATGTTTTGAATACACAAGACAAGTTACTGTGGACTGTGTTAAGTTCACACTACACTCAACATGATAATCAACAAAATTTCTATGGTGTCTTATACACAAATGGACAATGTCTTATAACAGCAGACAAATTCTGAACTGTCAATCACACACTTGGTAAACCAGCAAGGTCATATATACTTAAAAACTGATAAATTTCGCCAGAATGAAAAAATTAAAAAATTAGTACATCTTCCCATTAGGGACAAGAATTGTTGTTGCAGAAAAATTAACGTTAAATTTTTACCTATGGAAATTGGTAAGAGCAAAGAAGATGAACCACTACGAGAATAAAATAAAAATAGAAAATGTTCATTAATAGAATTATCTTTACAGCAGACAACTTCTGAACTGTAAACCTAATGACAGCAGACAACTTCTGAACTGTCCTTCCTAATAACTATTAAAACACTTCAGGTTTATTGGCAGCAGCCAAATGCTGACCCACCGTGTGTAATTACAGAAAGGAGCTTATATAGCAAAAAGAGGGGAAGGGGTCACCTTGTTACCTAAAAACGGAAGGAGTTGATGCGTATGTACCTACGAAAGGCGTCAGAGTTCCATCGACCTAATTTTTTAATAAGGCTTTCAGAATAGCCTAAGGAGGCTGCGTAGGAAGCTGCGCCTATTCTATTCTGAAACTATGACCCTTAAAGTTGTTTGAATCAAGCCCTATAAACTCTACTGCTGATTTTAAATGGGTGGTTACTTTTGCATAAGAAATTGGGAGAGCATCCATTGTTTGAAATAATGGGCCAGATGTGTGCTTTGAATATTGTAAGTATTCAAGTAACGCATGCACCGGACAAAATGATGAACCTTGAATAACTTAGACGGAAAGAACCAAAGAGGTATGTTGCTTATTTGTTTTGAACTCACGCATGATGATTTGAGCTGCTGACAATGTAGGCCCTACATAGTCAAAAGTGACACCCGCGCGCTGTAAAACATGCTTGCCGCTATGTAGTGATTTTACAGCAACTTCCCCTAATCTCAAAAAGGCATGAAAAGCTAACAAAAACAGAGCCCGAAGCAGGATGCGAAGTGAATACTGAGGGACAGTGTGAGCTAGGGCATTTAATATTTTTTGTAAGATGTCCGGTGTGATAGGTAGACGTGTATCTTTTGTTGGAACAGATGACTGACAACCTCTTAAAATCTTTCTAGTAATAAAGGCCTGCGTTGGGTCATGCATATTTAAAATTTTGTGGACATAACTAATTGCAGATATATGAGATGCTATGCTGCTTGGTGAGTAATTGACCGAAAACAAATGACCAATAAAGTTACACACATCTACAACTGAAACGGGAAGAGAGACAGTGGGCTTCCATGATCTTAACAATTCCCATGTACGTCTGTAAGCTTGAGCCGATGATGGAGACAAAGCAGAGGCTAGCAGCCGTTGACAAACGGTACTCAAATTTTCAAAAGTTCTACAGGGATTGCAGTCTGGTGTGTATTCAAGTGAGGAGCTACTCTGAAGGCTTCCTGAAATTGAAATCGAGAGAGTTTATCTGCTAATAAATTTTTCTTGCCCGCAATGTGCTTTGCTTTAAAGAATATATTGTATGAGAGAGATGTTAGCACAAGGCGTCTTATAAGCTTCATAAGAGTTTTTTCTTTGCAAGATTGTTTGTTGACTGCATGCACAACGGCCTCGTTATCTGACATAAACAATATTTTCTGATTAGCAAGGCTTGACCCCCAAATTTCAAGAGCAATAACGATAGGGAATAACTCCTTAATAGCTATCTGGTGATGTTCTAAATCTGGTACCACATCCCACCCATAAGCAAACCATTCTGTACCAAGAACTCCTGCAAAGCCAATAGAACCTGAAGCATCTGTGTATAATAATGCTTTATCTGATGATGTAAAAAAATCTGGTAAAATTACTGATTTTCCATTGTAATTTTCAATAAAATGAGACCACATTTGCAGGTCAGCCCTAGTTTCACATGTTAGCCTGATAAAATGGGAAGGATTAGACACACCACAAGTAAGATCTATAATGCGCCTAAGAAAAGCTCTACCAGGTACGACAACTAAACAAGTAAAGTTTAATAAGCCTATCAGAGACTGTAGTTCTTTAAGGGTAATTTTCTTCCTATGCTTTACTTCCTGCAACTTATTTCGTATCTTGACAAGTTTTGTTTCAGGCAACCGACATTCCAAAACGTGGGAATCTACTTCAATGCCATAAATTGTTAAAATGGTTGTTGGGAAATGGGTTTTTTCTTTTTTAATTGGAATACCCGCCTCATTGCATATTGACAGAAACTGTTGCAAATCTAGTAAGCATTTGTTGGAATCTTTTGGACCTATGAAGAAAAAATCATCAAGCATGTGAGACATGCCTGCAGCGTCAAATTTTGTGCACATTGCCCATTGTAGACCTTTACTAAGGGATTCGAATATCTGACAAGAGCTGCTAGCTCCCATGGGCAGACATTTATCATAATAATAACAACCTTGCCATGAAAAACCAAGAAGTTTATAATCTTTGGGGTGTATAGGTACGATCCGGAATGCATCCTGAATATCTGTTTTTGCCATGAGAGAATCCTTACCAAATTGTCTTAACAGGGCTGTGACATTGTCAATTGAATCATACTGAACAGTGGCACACTCTTGGGGGATTTGACTGTTAACAGAATTATGTTTTGGAAATGACAAATCGTGTATTACCCTAAATTTCCCTGGTTCAGATTTTGGTACCACTCCCAGGGGTGATGAAACAAAAAATTCAAATGGTGGGGATTTAAAGGGACCAGCAATTCTACCTTTCTGTATGCCTTGATCTATAAAATCATCTATGACAGATGGAAAATCGGTTGTACTTTTATGATTCCTTGAAATTGTTGGAGTTGGAAGACCTATACATCCTAGACTAAATCCCAGTCTAAAACCATCTATCAAAAATTTAAGTTTCTGTGGTTCATAACCCTCTAAGACTCTATGCAGATTTTTTGGTTTGATGGGTGTAGGGAGCTCTTGAGAAGCTTGATTTTTGAGTATCTGGGCATTTGGATTTGGGGTGGTTTGATTTGCACCGAATACAAATGTGTTTATAGGGGCAAGGGTTTCGACTGCATCGTTCACCTTTGTTAAATTGGAAACAGAATTTCGTACGAAAGGGTTGATTCTGTTGAGGCTTTGGACCTTGAAATTTTATAGTTGCAGCTTTGAGTCGCAATTCCTGAATGGGGTTTTGCCATGGAACTTTAACTGATTCTCTGAGTTTTCTGAACTGCTCATCATATTGTCTAAATGCATGGTCACCGTGCAAGGACTGCACTTCACGGATCATATGGCAGTATTTGAGAAGGTTAGGGGCCTCATCGGGAAATTTCTCAATAAAGATGGCTGAAAAAATGAGGAAAGCATCAGTCCACTGGCCCAGAGTGATGGGGACTTTGGTTTTTTGACCTTGATGTAAGTTAATGACCCCAGTAGAAATGGTTACTGAAAGAGGTTCATCTTTTGTGCTAAGTAGTGATTTTAAATCAATATATTCATTGTTCCAAATTTTTTGTTTCAACTTAAAAGACACAGAAGCACCTAATGGGATACCATCTTTTACCTCTATAACCTGATTGGATGACCTTGCTGGCTCACCTAAAAACAATTGATCGAGAATTGTTCCAATTCCAGCTGAAGATGCACTGCCTCCTTGGCCGGTCAGTGATACCTGAGGCTGAGTTGTTGATGTTGTAGCTATTGACTGACTCTGCTGGGATACCATTGATGATGTCACCGTGGATGGCTTGTTCACAGACTGTTGTTTTATTACGGCAGCTGCCAACTTGTCATAGTCTATGGAGGGGGTAGCGTTCGACTGTACCGTATTCACATTTGCTTCGGCATTTTCAACATTTGTCTCAGCCACCGCAGTAACATCAGCAGTACTTCCCACCTTTCGCTTTTTACGAGTTTTCGACGAATTCCCCGATGTACCATCTAATTTCCGCTTAGGAGGCATGGTGGTGACCTGAGAAAATTTATGTAATGAAATAAAATCTGTAAATATCATAAATATGTTTGCAATATACACAAGTTATGCATACGAAGTCTGAACAATGCAGCATTATTGTATGCATTAAGTATAATAATGACAACACCTAATGCAGTCAATTGACAGTCAAAATACAAGACCTGATATTTTGTACAGGTATGATACTTGCATGTCTTGAAAGAAATGACATAAATTAATTGACTACGGTTTTGGTGATTACAATTTCAATGGACAAATTGCCCCGAACTTTATATGCAAACAGAGAAGTATGATATTAACCTGCACTTCCCGGAGCCGTACTGCATGATATTCATCTTAAAAGAATGTAAACTATGACAATATGCATATGCAGCAGCATGAATAATATGGAAATGCATAAAGTTATGAACTTGCATAGAATATGATAAAATGAACTTGCTCTATTTATATAATGTGTTAGGGCCCACATAGAATTTAGAGCAAAGTAGTTAAGGCAAGTGCCCTGATCTATGAGTGCATTGTTGCTAATGTAAACTGCGCATGGTCTCTCATAGAATGTAGATCAAATAATGATAAAATGATATATATCACTTGTGCGATGCTCATAATGACATATGCGTATGGTCCCGCATAGAATTAAGAGCAAATTATAATAAAATGAACATATTTATACATAAAATGTTCATGATAAATTATGCGTATGGTCCCGCATAGAAATAAGAGCAACTTATGACAAATGAACATGAACTGTTCACAATGTAAAATGCGTATGGTCCCGCATTAAAAAGTTAGCTCAAATTATGGCTAAACACAGGATTTGTAACTGCACTGTTCATAGAGTAAAATGCGTATGGTCCCGCACAGAATTAAAAACAAAATATGACAAGTGCAACCACCTGTTCTATGCCATTCATAATATAAAATGTGTATGGTCCCACATTATATCACTTGTGCAATGCTCATAATGACATATGCGTATGGTCCCGCATAGAATTAAGAGCAAATTATAATAAAATGAACATACTTATACATAAAATGTTCATGATAAATTATGCGTATGGTCCCGCATAGAAATAAGAGCAACTTATGACAAATGAACATGAACTGTTCACAATGTAAAATGCGTATGGTCCCGCATTAAAAAGTTAGCTCAAATTATGGCTAAACACAGGATTTGTAACTGCACTGTTCATAGAGTTAAATGCGTATGGTCCCGCACAGAATTAAAAACAAAATATGACAAGTGCCACCACCTGTTCTATGCCATTCATAATATAAAATGTGTATGGTCCCACATTTATATTTATAAGAAGGGAGTATGACCCTGCATACTCAATTAAGTAGCCAAGCAATTTATATTGTAAAATGTGTAATAACACTTCCATATGGGTATGGTCCCACATAAGTACTAAAAGAAGCCACAACAATAAAATTTACCAAAAGAAGTTTTGCTGGGTTTTAACTTGATCATGGAAAATGAAAGTAAAACTATACATGTGGTCCTGCATAGTCACCACTATACTGAAAAATTGTGTATGGTCCCACAAATATCAAATATTTCATTCTCATGCATTTTCACCTATTAAAAACCCAACAAAATACAAAGACAAGCCAGTCGATCAGTATCTATAATTAATATCATTCAAATTATACTGGCCTGAGAAAAGCTTTGAAGTGCAGTATTGCTGAACGAATGCTGCGCCAATATCTGTGCATTGGGGAGGAAGACACAACATGGACTGGTGAACCTGGGCATTGTAGGTGTACCCCGTCATGACAGAGGAAGTTCAGGTCACTCCAAAATCCCCTGTGGTGCCAAAAATGGACTCCTTCTAGGTCGGAACATCCTGCCTTAAGAAAATTGTTTGCGGCAACGATTTTCGCATTAAAGTCGCTGGAGGACGCCCAAGGCTGACGACGCAACAGTTGACCGACAATCACAACTGGGATATCCATCCCCTCGTGTAAATAACTTGCTATTGAAAGGATATCCGTTGATAATTTTTCCATCTCATAGCGCAAAATGTCATTTTCGCCAATCTGAATAAAACACACATGTGGTTTGTTTTTAAATTTGATAAAATCCTTTAACTGGGACACACGTAATCCTCCTCGGGCACATACCCACACGTTAAAATTGTCCGAATCCAAATTTAGATTCATGAGACTTGAGTTTGAGTCCATGTAACGCTGGAGCCGAGACACAAATGAATGTCCTATTATGCAAACACTGAGACGCTTCACGTCGTCCATGTTGTGGTCCATCTCCCTTTTGTAACCGGTTATAACCGGATCGCGCACTGCACGGGCGGGCCGAGCCAAAATTAACAATTAGGGTAGTGCAAAAGCGTTTGTTTACACTCACCGTTCTCTGCCAAACAAAGATATATGATCGATATAATGTCACTAGATGTTCCTTGCAGACGAAGGACGTAGGTACATCAATAAACTTCGCAAAATCTTACAAATTTCACTGCACCAAATTTGTGTGGCTTCTATCAAAATTCAATGAATGCAGCATGGCAGATTGCTGAATTATGATTGGCTAAAAGGCAAAATTTTGGGTTAGGTTAAAACTAGGCCACAAGACGTTTACACCCGTAAGACAGATATGGGTAAAATAAGTGAAAACTAAATAAACACTGCACATGTCACATAAAAGTTATTATTTACAATAATCACTAATTCTTCTCAAGAACCACTGGAGCAAAAAAATATAATCTAATATTGAAGCATCTTTAGGAGCTGTGATTTCAATGGGGCTAGGGTAGGGTCACGACAAGGAATGGACGTTACACAATGATGAACTAGTATATCAGAAAAGCATTATAAAATTTTCTTCCCAATTACCACTGGGTCAGAAAAAGGTGAGACTTCTGTGAGAGCATTCTAAGGGGATATACGCGGTTCTAGATTTTTCAGAACATAACTTTAGACTGGACAGGGTTGTTGCGAATTGTCGCAATTTTAATGTATTTTCTAGAAATTGAATGATGTACAGGTATAATCTAGAATGTTCTATATGTTTCATGAATTAATTATCAAGAATTCTCTAGAATATTTAAGAATGTGATGATCTAGAATTTTATATTAGTTTCTATTTCCAGAAGTTTCTTTAATACTATATATATGAGAGTTTTTGTGATCTTAAATTATCGATTTTATATTGTGTTTACATTGAAGAAATATTGAATACATATCAGAAACCATCTGATCATCTTAGCCAATGTGGTATTGTGATTGTTAACCCTTGTGGATTTGTTTTGCCTTTAATCGTCAGAATAAATTATAAAAAGAAGATTCCCGTGTAATTGTGATTTGCCACATTGTTTGGTGCCGGAACCCGGGAATCGGAGCCTGAAATCAAGAATTTATCACGGAAAAGAAGAAGATGTCAGCCTCATACTTGAAAGGACTTTGTACAAGGTACAAGAATCTACTGCTGAAGGAAATGATCAAAAGTAAGACATTTCTTTCTTCAGAAGCTGAAGAAGAGGATTTGACAACCAGGATAAGGCAGATTCAATCTTCCTTGAGACGGTTAAAGGACTTTGGTGCTAAATTAGAAGAATCGATGAAAGAACTTTCCATTGCCTTGGAATCAAAACAAGACAATGAGTCTGAAATTGAAAAATTTACAGAAGATAGTGAGAAGTTGTTTGAATTGCTCACAGATGTTACAGAGCGCTCAGAAGAACTTCTACTATTGAAAAAAAAATTGGAACAAGTGGACATTCCATATATGAAGACTGAAGCACCAAATGACCCACGAATAGACCACATAATAGATCTGCAGACGAAAATGCAGGAACAACTGATGCATTTCCAAGAACTTCAAATTCAGGAACTGCATAGAAAAGAGAAGATATGCAAAGAGAAAGAAACTCCAGTAGTTAAACTACCAAAGTTTGAGCTCCCTTCATTCAACGGAGACAAGTTAAAGTGGAAAGAGTTCTGGGACTCCTTTGAAGCTTCAGTACACAAAAACACAAGGCTTTCCAATATTGAGAAGTTCAACTACTTGTAAGTAAAATGGAAGGAAAGGCACAAACTGCTATTTCTGGCCTCATGCTCTCCCATGAAAATTATGATGTAGCTCTCTCCATATTGAAGGAACGATTCGGATATGTGCAGTCTGTAATTAACAAACATTACATGGACCTTATAAACATTAAGCCTGCACTTAATAATACTTCCAGTCTCCGTAGACTATTTGATGATTTAGAAAAGCATATGCGCAGCCTAGAAGCATTGGAACAGGATGTTAACCAGGATGTCTTTGTTTCCATGATCATAACAAAGTTACCAAAAGAAGCCAGATTACAATTAGAATTACAGAAAGGAAAGAAAGAAAAGTGGACTGTGCAAAAGCTGAGAATATTCCTTGATAACTACATAGCAGCCAGAGAGTCTACATATACAGAAAACGTAGCCGGTCATGAAGAACAACCTGCTAGGAGCACTTCTCCACCTGGAATGTCTGATGTAAATGAAAGGACATATACATCTGCAGAAGCCCTAACAACATTATTTCAAGGATCGCAGACAAGGAACAAATATGGAAGAAAACATCATATTTGTATCTTTTGTGAACAAAATCACTGGAGTGATGAATGCACAGATTTCAGGACAATTGATGAGAGAAAACAGAAAATCAGAGGAAGATGTTACATTTGTCTTAGGCCAGGTCATCTTAACAAAGACTGCAAAGTTGACAAACCATGCTTCCATTGTCATCAGACAAAGAAACATCATCGAAGTCTCTGCAATAAGAAGATGCCGCTTTCGAGAGATTCCTCACATTTTACTGAAACATCAGAAATATATGATACAGAAACGGTTCACGATGTTCCAGAAAACAGTCTACTCTCCTCGAGTAGTATGGTGCTAATGCAGACTGCAAGAACTGATGCATCTGATTTGAAAGGTAGGAGAGATGAATCTGTAAGAATTCTGATGGACTCTGGGTCTCAGAGGACATATGTTACCGAAGAATTGGTTTCGAGATTAAATTTGCAGAGAAAACAAACAGAAGAAATATCACTTAGCACATTTGGAGTAAAGAAGCCCAAGACAATGAAAACACCAAAAGTCTCTTTAAGAATTAAACTAAATGATGGACACTTCATGAGAATTGATGCGAATGTTGTGCCTCAAATAACTGGGTCCATACAAAGAAGACCGTTACCATCTACCATCTCTGAAAAAGTACACAACCAATATAAACATTTTCAATTTGCTGATACCCTACCAAAAACTACAGAAAATGCAACTGTCGATATCCTTATTGGAAATGACCATTACCTCGATTTGATATTATCAGAAAAAATTGAAGTTAACCAAGGACTATACTTACTTTCATCAAAGGTAGGATGGATTCTCACTGGAAGAACACAAGCTAACTTTGAGGTATCCAGAGATAATTTACACCAAATGCTGATTGTAAATGGAAACAATCTAACAACGGAATATTGTCTTCATTCGTCTGTCGATGAATGTTTGCCCTTGAAGCCATCACTAGACGAGTACTGGAACTTGGAAACTATTGGAATCAAGGATCAGCCCCATTCATCAGATGATGACAAGGCTTTAAAAAACTTTAACGACACAATAAAACTAGTCAATGGTAGATATCAAGTCACTTGGCCCTGGAAGGATGAGCAACCTGAACTCCCAGAGAACAGAGAACTTGCTTTTGGAAGGTTGAAATCTCTACTTCAAAAACTAAAAAAGAACCCTGAGCTGCTTCACCAATATGATGGAATAATTCAGGACCAGTGCAAGCAAGGCATGATTGAAAAGGTGACAAAGAGCAGTGAAGTGAAGAATAGTGTCAAACACTACATACCCCATCATGCTGTCATTGATCCAACAAAGCCTACCACAAAAGTACGGATCGTCTATGATGCATCGGCAAAGGTCAAACCAGAGTGTAACAGCCTTAACGAGTGTCTTTACAGAGGACCAGTGATGCTAAATGATTTGTGTGGACTGTTGTTGAGATTTAGAATGAAAAGGATTGCAATTATTGCTGACATAGAAAAGGCATTTCTACAGATTGAATTACAAGGAAAGGACAGAGATGTGACAAGATTCTTTTGGTTAAAGGATATTGAAACTCCATCCACAGAGAACAATATTCAAGTATATAGATTTACGAGAGTTCCATTTGGAGTTATATCAAGCCCTTTTCTATTGGCTGCAACTTTAGATTACCATCTGGGAAACTACAACACTGCAACAGCTGAAAACATAAGAAGCAATATTTACGTGGATAATGTTATCACTGGTGTAGAGTCCGTCTCAGAGGCTAGGAAACTATATACAGACGCCAAAGAGATCTTCAGTACCATGTCAATGAATTTACGAGACTGGGCATCTAACTCCACAGAATTTAGCCAGTGTATTCCTCAAGCTGATCAAGCAAACAGAGAAACCATAAAAATTCTTGGTTTGTCTTGGAAACTTTCTGAGGACTCCCTATTCATAAACAGTCCAAAAGATGAAACTCATATTCCACCTATCACCAAGAGGAAAGTCCTTCAAAGAATTGCTTCTGTTTTTGATCCACTTGGATTCTTCACCCCAGTTACTTTGAGAACAAAGTTGTTTCTACAAACATTATGGAACCAAAAGAAAGAGTGGGATGAAGAACTGACCAAAGAAGACATTCAGCGCTGGGAAAATATATCCGCAGACTTGGATGATATTCCCAATTGCCCTATTCCTCGTTTTATAGGACTCGCTGGTACAGTGACATTCAATTTAATGTGCTTTTGTGATGCATCAACTAAAGCATATGCCTGTGCGGTCTATTTACACCAGAGCAACAAAGAAAGAAGTACGGTCAACCTGCTGTTTTCAAGAACTGGATTAGTGCCACTCAAGAAAATAACACTGCCCAGATTGGAACTATTGGCTGTTGTCATTGGAGTCCGATGCATTAACTTTGTTGAGCAACAACTGAAGTTACCTGTCACAGAAAAGATCCTTTGGACCGATTCCCAATGTGTATTACATTGGATAAGAATGAAGAAACCTCTTAAAACTTTTGTGGAAAACAGAGTAAAAGAAATCAGAAACAACAAAGATATAACTTTTCAATATGTGTCTACAAAGGATAACCCAGCTGATATTGCAAGCAGAGGAACAGCAGTTAAAACTCTTCAAGAATTTGAACAATGGTGGAATGGTCCAGAATGGTTAATTAAAAGGAAAGACAATTGGCCTTCATGGAACAGTCAACAAACCTGTAAAGAAATGCAGAGTGTTATAGAATCAGAATGCAAGACTCCAAAGATAGTTTATGAAGCAAAACTGGTGGCTGGGGAGAGTCCTAACGGAAGAAATAACAACTCAGATTCTGAATCAACTGGATATCCAAACATCATTGACTAGCAACATTTTTCATCATTTATAAACCTTACTCGAGTTTTAGCATGGACTCTTAGGTTTATCAAAAGAGTGAAGAAAATTCCAATGCCTTGGAACCATCTAACTTACTCAGAACTACAGAATGCTAAAATTCTTATAATCAAGAATATCCAGACTCAAAACTATGGTGAAGTCAAAACCTCACTCAAGGAAAATAAGAGAAATAATTTAATTAGTCAATTAGGACTTGTATTGGATCAGGAAGGAATCATCAGATGCATTGGAAGACTCAAGGATGCTCAGCTTTCAGAAGGAGCAAGAACTCCCATCCTCCTTCCAAGAAAGAGCCATGTCACGGGGCTAATTATTGATTACATCCATAAAAAATCATTTCATGTTGGAGTCTCCCAAACACTGTCATTGGTTCGTCAAGAATACTGGATTCCACAGGGAAGAGCAGAAGTAAAAAGAATACTTCATAAATGCACAATCTGTAAGCGGTTTGAGGGTGGTCCTTACAAGATGCCACTGATGCCTCCACTACCAAAGAAACGTGTGAGTGAATCAGCACCATTTACAAACACGGGAGTTGACTACTTTGGACCAATCTTCATCAAAACAGAAACTGGCAATAAAAAGGTATGGGTCTGTCTATTTACTTGCTTGGTAGTAAGGGCCATACACCTTGAACTCATGCAGGACATGTCCACAGAACAGTTTCTACTAGGACTAAGGAGATTTATTGCGCGTTGGGGCAAGCCAAAACAAATTATCTCTGATAATGGTGCTCAATTCAAACTTGCAAGCCTGGTTTTGGATAAAGGTTGGGAAAAGGTTACGTCTGATAATGATGTCCAAAGTTATATTGCAAATGAAGAGATTCAGTGGCAATTTATTGTGGAACTGGCACCATGGATGGGAGGATTTTATGAACGTCTGGTTGGTGTTGTCAAACGATGCTTAAGAAAAACTATAGGAAAACTCTGTTTAACAAATGAGCAAATGAGAACGATGCTTGCAGAAGCTGAGGCAGTCGTGAATTCGAGACCCTTAGTCTATATTGGAGACGATATTAATTGAAACATCACCCTAACTCCAGCGCATTTCCTCACTTTGAATCCAAAAATAGGACTTCAAGATAGTGAAAATTTTGATCCCATGGACCCAGACTATGTTGAAAGCTCTGTAAACACTTTATTGGCAATTTGGAAGAAAGGTCAACGACTTTTAGATACATTCTGGAAGACATGGAGAGATGAGTATCTTTTAAGTCTAAGAGAAAGAGCATCCTATAAATTAAAAGGAAAACGGATTCAAAACAACAGGCCGGTAAGAATTGGTGATGTTGTCCTCATCAAAGAAGATCTCCCTAGAGGAAGCTGGAAGATTGGAAGAATTTGCGATTTGACAATGAGTCAAGATGGACAATACAGGTCCGGAAAGGTAATGTTACCTAACAAAAGAATATTAAACCGACCATTAAATTTACTTTATCCTATAGAATGCACCGATAAACCTGACCATGGTGATAGTGATATGACGAAGGAAGAGCCAGCAGTCGATGTTATTCCTCCCTTACCTAGAACAAAAAGACAGGCCGCTGAAAGAGCGACAAAACTTATAAAGGAACAATTAAATTAATAATTAACTTTCCTTGGTCTTGGGAGTGTTGCGAATTGTCGCAATTTTAATGTATTTTCTAGAAATTTAATGATGTACAGGTATAATCTAGAATGTTCTATATGTTTCATGAATTAATTATCAAGAATTCTCTAGAATATTTAAGAATGTGATGATCTAGAATTTTATATTAGTTTCTATTTCCAGAAGTTTCTTTAATACTATATATATGAGAGTTTTTGTGATCTTAAATTATCGATTTTATATTGTGTTTACATTGAAGAAATATTGAATACATATCAGAAACCATCTGATCATCTTAGCCAATGTGGTATTGTGATTGTTAACCCTTGTGGATTTGTTTTGCCTTTAATCGTCAGAATAAATTATAAAAAGAAGATTTCCGTGTAATTGTGATTTGCCACAAGGGTCACAATAGGGGATCAGAGATTTCCATTGAAATACGAAAAAAGTTTTGAGATCTTTTTCTCAAGAATTTGAAAATTAGTAAAAAAGGAATCTTTTGTGAATGCTTTCTGAAAAGTATTCAGATCATAACCACAGTGTATGAATAGGGCCACAATAAGAGATAATTGTTTTACATTGAAATACGTTTTCTTTTCAAGAACAGCAAATATTTGTCTTCTTTGTTTAGAAACATTGTAGGGTTGTGTACATTTATATATTTTTCAAATCATGACCCGGTGGTAAGGTGGGGTTACAATTTGTGTCGAAAACTTTACATAGTAATGAATAGAAGGACTCCATTGACTTCGGTCAGTAGGTTGGCCTCATATCTTAAGTTTTTATACTCTGTAAACATACAAGTGATACATGTATTTTTGGTATTTTGCCTCTCTGTGAATTTTCTTGTTTATGTTGGCAACACCTAATAATTTAAAAAAATAAACCTGAAAGCATGTCTTTGTATTAATACAATTGTTTATAAGTGTGTAGGAAAATATATCGACAATACATTAATTTCTCACCCTTTGAAAGATTTTATTAAACATTTATTTAACTTCGGCTTGAAGTTGATTTTTTTCCTCAGTGTATTACCAATTTAATTGTTCTCTCTAATACCTACAAACGATTCAAATAAACTTTATCTCTTGACACTAAACTTTTTCGACATAGGACCAAAAATGAAAAATAAATAAATTTATCCATGGAATAATTAGAAATAACTAACAGTATTAGAGCTTAA
>NW_026923673.1:0-21896 GCF_032062105.1 Saccostrea cuccullata | reverse complement strand
TATTTCGACAATTTTGTAAACACATTATAGTAATGAAAATTGCTTCAATTTTCTGCAATGTTATGATGAATGTATTCCCTCATTTAAAAGATAAAAATAAAACCTAACACACTTTTCTCACATAGTATGTGAAATTGGATTCCACGGTCCAGGTTGCTCAAGACAATGTGAACCTCCATCATTTGGTAGAGATTGTCAGTTACACTGCAACTGTAGCAAAAACGATTGCCATCATGCTTACGGCTGTGAAATACATAAAGAAGGTATTTTCTCTGATGCTATTATTTTAATGCTTTTTAAATAACAATTAATTGTGAAAAGGGTAGAGTATCGCTTAAATAATCAACTGTTAGAATAAATTATAAAGCTGTAATACCCTCATATTCTTCACGAATGAGGTTTTGAGAAAATATTATTTTTTCCGTATCAAGTGCTTTTGTCTCACTTGAATATCGAACATTTTAAAGAATCATTTTTTAAAGCTGAAAACACAATGTCCACTCTCAATATACAAACAGTTGTGAAAACAGAAAAGGAGCCTTCAACCAAGCATCCTTCGAGCACAAGGAAAGGTAACGATTTGATTGTTTAATGATAAAATCGTCATAACATAATTAGCAAATTCATTTGAATGACGAGTATTGTGATTCGTTCCAACGAATTGGAGAGGTATCCTTAACTTTGATAATATTGATGAAGATGAATGTTCTTAATGTAAAGTCTAGAGTTGCCCAATGTTTCCTTTATCAATTTAATTTCTGTGCTTATGCGTTGGTTTGCAGGAAGTATAAAATTAAATATTCGAATATTTAGTATAGTTACTCTTCTACAAAGATCCGAATAGAAAATTGCAAAATATGGTCTTCAGCTTAAAAAAAATCTCCGCATTTGTAAGTAAATAACATGCTTCTTGGATGAGATTTAATAATAATGAGTATTGAAACATGCTTGGACACAGATGAGGAGGTATTGATCATTATATAAAAGTGGGTCTGTTTTGAATGTTGCATTGTCTCCAGTTGAAATCTACAATTTTCTAACTGTATTGTTTTTAACCTATTAATGTAAATTGTAATTCTGTTCTTTTGGTATAATATAAATACGGTGTATTGGTTAAAAAAAATATTTTCCGGATCGTATTTTAAATTGTTTAATTCATTTTTACAAGGAATGAAAAATATTAATGAAACCGAATTCTTTGTAAATGCACACATGATAAAACATGTATGTTTTAAAGTTCCTCTCAGGAATGTTTTACTCCTATGAATAGGGAATTTTATTATATTTTAGAATCTAATGATTTTACATTTAAATTTGGTGATTTGAACTTATTCGACTATAACGTTATTTATTTCAGCAATTTCACTTAATAAACATTCGTCCAAAAGCTGCAACGGTGAAAATACGAAAAGCAAACAGTGAAAAATCATATTCCATAACTACTGGCATTATTTGTCTCTTAGCAATAGCTGGTTTGCTTTTGTTAATTTATATTGGAACGTATTTTGTAAGATGCGAGTACATCAATAGGACAATATCTCAGACAAAAAGTAATATTTAAGTCATCTTTCACACAATTTAAGGAATTGCAGATATAACTGAGAATTGTTTAAAGAGTTTGACGTTCAGCACAAGTTTAATTTACCCGAATGTAAAATTTAAATGACACAAAAGCAAATGTGATGGTTTTACTTATGATCATATTATGATAATTTTTGTACATGTTTATTTGATAAATGCAAAAAAGAATCTTAAATAAATTTATAATGCACAGAGAAGTTATTTGTGAAAGAAAAAAAATCGCTTTGATTTTATTACAAAAGATTTGTACTGAAATTAATTACTACTGGTATTTACTTTTTACCTCTCTTTTTTAGCTGAAGAATTATTAACTAATAACCTATGCAAATCTTCAGTTGTAAAGATATAGATGAAGTTAAAATTTTATTTGTGTCTTTTCATTCATTTTTCATGAAAAGAAGAAGGTCCGAAACCAAAACACCCAGAACAGGCTTGAACCAATTTATCTTTTAAGGACAGATGATACAAACAATTTTTTTCTTTAAAAAAGATTTAATATACATGTCACAGGTTTAGGAAAGTGGATTGTTCTTAGAGTTTTTCTCCTAAGAACTGAAAAATGAAATAGACTTGGAAAATATTAGTAATATTTCATTGAAAGAACAAATATAGACAAATCACATTGAGTAAAGGTTTACAGGTGAAAACATTTCAGAATATTGTCCCATGGTGCTAAAAGTGTAATATAAACTTAAGAAAAATATACCAAGCAAGGTGAATTTTATCAGGAAAATCTAAATGGTTAAAATCAGCCTATGTGATATTGCTAAATAGGAATTAATGTGACTGCTCCGTGTCGCCCGATACTGTGTCGGCCGAGCATTTTCTTTCAGCCGACAAGACCAGAATAACTTTGCACGACCATCGGCTTAAATGTGACTTAGGAATTACTCTAATCACTTGAAAGGTGTGTAAGAACTATAATCTAGATATCTTGAGTGGATGCAATACTAACCCTTATCACTCGACTAGCGTTCGAGGACTAAACTATATCTCTCGGGTTGGTGCAAAACAAGCGTTAAGGACTAATCTTAATCAGTCGACTGACGTGCGAGGACTGATCTTCATATCTCTGAGAGGTACAAGCAAGTAGCAAAATCAATAGAAGTGAATGCGAGGACAAATACGAAATTGTTGGTTTTTGAATGCAGGTCGTCGGTGTGAAGGACTGGCGTCAGATAATTGTGACATCATAATCTTGATTGTTTCTCCTCACCATCGGACTTTTGCGTATCAGTCCATTGCATTTAAGCACAATGTGTCCCATAGGAAACGAGCCAGCGGACTTTGGCGTGACCATCGGACTTTGGCGCCCGTAAAGACAACGAGGGTTTTTGCGCAGACCATCGAGGTTTGGCGAGACCAGCAGACTTTGGAATCACCATCGCACTTTGGAGTCTCACATATATATCGAGGTTCTGTTTATATATTTGGCATTTCCTTTATATATTGAGGTTTGCTTTTATATATTGCCTTTTCTTTATATATAGAAATAAGCACTAATGGGCTTCCATACGTTTAAGACTGCAGCTACAGTATTGCCAAACAAACAACTGCATTTATCTTATCAGTTGCAAATGTATAGAAGAAAATTCAAAATTATTGTTTTCATTAGTTTCTTATCAATTGCTGGTGTGCTTGTACATTATTATTTGCATGTACCTTGGAATCTATTTTGCTTGTTTTCTTCGAGCATTATTATTTATTTATTATTAAACGCAGCCATTATATTTACCATAATACTTCTTCTAGGTTGCTCCGTGGGGATCCGGGTTAGAATAGGTCCTCAGTACCCCCTTGCTTGTCGTAAAAGGCGACTAAATGGGGCGGTCCTTCGGATGAGACCGTATAAGTCGAGGCCCGTGTCACAGCAGGTGTGGCACGATAAAGATCCCTTCCTGCTCAAAGGCCGTAAGTGCCGAGCACAGGCCTAAATTTGCAGCCCTTCACCGGCAATGGCAATGTTAAACAGTATACAATCAATCAATCTTCTAGGTTGCCGATTATGTCTTCTCTAGTAAAATATGATATAACATAAATATTTGATAGAGCTGTGAATCGGGATTAGGAAAAAATATGGACTTTAACGGGGTAGAATTCTATAATTTAGTGATTTTTTTTCAGACATAAGCGTTGTACCAAAGAGGACATCATATCGGGAAAGTCTTTTAAGGAAGGTTTTAATGTATGCTATCACAGTTTACCTTAAACCGGTAACAGAAAGTATCCATTAAATTCCATCCATTAACATCTATCATAATAAGGAAATACAGAACTTTAATTATACTTTTTCTGCAATTAAATGAAACATTTATTTAAAACAAATTGGATCGCACTGGATGTGGGAAATTGGCATATAAACATATACGTACGTGTAGTTAATATATACTCTGAATAGAAAGAGATTTTTATGTGTTTGTTCTGTGAAAAAGCATTTGTGATGTCACCTAACAGTGTCACCTATTTCAATACCATAACCATTTTCTTCCATTGGATAACAGTATCTTCACTTCATTGGTGTACTGGGTACGTACAGTACTGAACAAACGATTAATTAAAAGAACTATCATCTTATGGTTAACACCAGTCTACATTTTTCTATTTAACTTTTCTGTTTTAATTTAAGTTTTATGAAAGCAGCTGGTCTTTAAAAAACATATGAAACGTAGATTTATACGTTTACAAAATTTTTATGGTGTTACAAAATTAAAGTCTTCAAAATGATTATATTAATTTTAGGAAAAATCAATATTTTCTTCCTTAAGTTTACATTTTTGTAACAAATGGAATTAAACGGACTTTTCAGTGATTGGCATGTAAGGATTGACATTCTCTTTGTAAAAAAAAATATAGTAATTGTATAAACATGCACTCAAAAGTCGTTCGTTGAAAATCGATTTCTTGAGTGTCTGAAGGAAATTGTTTTAGTGCTTTGAGGTTGGACAACAAGTCTTCTCACAATCTGTTGGATTTCCCGTTGTTACTCTGGATACACCTTTTCTGAAGATAGCTTAAAACTGTTAAATGTTTCTTGGAAAGGCCACCCCCTCCACATGCATGCAAAGATGTTCAAATTGTTCATTGTATTGATGCTGTATGAGGAAAAAATTGATTTTTAAAAAAGTTTGAATTATCTTTAAACTTTTATGGCTCCTCGACACTTAACAAGATACTTCATTCCTAATCTATATGTGATTATGCGGTCCGTTTGGAAAGCTATTTTAAACTATAATTTAACGTGTTATATTCTACATGGATATAAAAAGATGTCTCTTGGTGTGACCTTCGATCGACTTGACATTTATACGTTTTGACAACGTAATATAAATCAAAAATATTCATTCTCATTCATGCTATAATTCGTTCTATATCCATTTAAACTCAAAAGAAAATATAATATTACCAAAGATTCTTACTCCTCATATTTTTAGTTCTTTATTTTACAAGAAAAAGGACATGATTTGCAAAATAACGACAAAAAAAAATCATATGACAAATTTCATGACTTCACACTGTCTATCCTCATCTTTCTTTATTTATATGTAGCAATAAACTATTATCATCGTCACAATTATGTAGAGGCTAGACGCACCGAAAACTGCATAATTTGTAGTTGAGGTCTTCCTTTTCATATTCTTCCTATTTGTAATCTTCGATAGGGTCCATAACCTATTCATAACCGTCGCCTTTTGAAATGTTATGTATTCTTGTATATAAACGGGATTGGGTATTGCCATGACTTTTGGTTTATTTTATCATTTTGATACAACAATTTTTTTTCTATTTTCCCGGTATATTTATGATAGAAATACAAGTTATACATTGCTTGTCCTGAATCTACCAATAGGAATTGAATTTAAATAAAGTTTAATATCACGGAAGAACTGTTTGTAAATTTTTTTTCTCATCAGATCGAATTCTTCGTTATACTTCCTTCTATAAGCGATAAACATATATTTCAATACATGTCAAAATAAATTCTGCTGTTGTTCAAGAATGATTTTAAATAAGTTCCTCTTGCTTGATATATGCATTTTTCTTTATCAATTTGATTTGTCGAAGGTCAATCAATGTGAAAGGTAAGTTACGTAATATGTGTATTGATTCTGGCGCTTTTTAAAAAAAATAATAATTACAGTATACAATTATTCTCAATTGTTAATTAAATATATTTATGTAGCAAATATTCATTCATGCCTAAAGAATAAATTAAGAAAAATCAATTGCGACAGATAATCTGCTGCAAAGGACTTTTTATTATAGCTTCATTCGATGCATGTTTGGATACAAATTAATCTGAAAACAATATCTTTATGTACCATAGCAGTAAATGTTCTACAAAGCCCTTTCTCTACTCGTCGCTAAAATAGCAGTAGTGAAAATAAGGACTTTTGGAGTACTGTGCAAAAATATATTCAAGAAAGGTTTTAATCAGATATGAATACTGAAAAATTCTAAGTAACTTTTCGAAAAAAAAAAAATGAAATCACACAAAAATGATCAAAATCGATAGTAACTAAACTTGAGACTTTTCAATTTTATATATGATTGATTGATTGTATATTGTTTAACGTCCCTCTCGAGAATTTTTCACTCATATGGAGACGTCACCATATGTCGGTGAAGGGCTTCAAATTTTGACCTTTACTCGGCACTCAGGGCCATTGAGCAGTGAGGGATATTTATCGTACCAACGCCTGCCGCTGACACGGGGTCTCGGTTTTTAAGGTCTCAGCCGAAGGACCCACAGCTTTCACTTCAAAGTGCTAAGCGCATGTAGAAGGAACAATTGCTACCCATTTTATTGACTAGGTCAGTCGCGGCCGAGATACGAACTCACTACCTTCCAATCACAGAGCGAGCGCTCTACCGACTAAGCTACCGTGAACGATTAAACTTTATATAATATCATTCTAGAAGATAAAATAAAGTCCAGGCTTTTTCAATAAAATTTGGACGCGTTGGAGGTGTCATGGGTCATTTGCAAAATTATGTTTAAAAATGTTTAAAAATATTCTGCTCGAAGAGTACTTCAAAGTTAATATTTAAAAAAAAAAGCTTGAGCTTTTGATAGACAATTTTTATGTGGTATTTGGTTTAATGTTAAACCTTCTCCTCTCTGGATTACCAAGAGAAGCAATTCACAAACTACACTGCAATCTCATTACATGTAGAGCCACTCTAAAAACAACGTTCATTTAATCTGATGAAACATCAACATATGTGTATCAGAACGTTATAACTGAAATCAAAATAATTTTATTTTTGTTTAATTAACCTCCTTCAGTACTAAATTGATCAATTTGAGAGAAACCTAGATTGTGAATAAGGTTATATTAAAAAAATCATTTGACGTTTGATTAGAACAGGAACTCAATCACATTTTTACTGAATTTTAGTCCAAATGGGTTAATATGCTGTGCTGGATACAAATGGAATCAAACAACACATTCCTGTATATGTAAGTTTAATGTTGTTTCATGTATCGTTTTGCCATCAGTAATATGGTTTTCTCCTTAAAGATTGAATAAAAGCAGGTTTTCGTATTACTAAAACGGAAAAACCTATAAAAATTATTTGTTCAGGGTCGACCTACATGATTATAAAAGCTGATAGCGTTTTTCCCCTTCGAATTTTAATCCGGATACATCCATATCACTTCATTTTACTGCATTATTATGGTGAAAATATTCCCTAATAAATCGTTTATTATTTATGACCTCTGACAACTTGCTTTCAAATGTAAAATAAAATCTGACAAACTTTTTAAAAATAGTATGTGAACTTGGATTCCACGGTCCAAATTGTACGAAGCAATGTGAACCACTGTCATATGGAAGAGATTGTCAGTCCCTGTGCAAATGTAGCAAAGAAGAATGTCATCATGCTTATGGTTGTGATATACGTAATGAAGGTATTTTTCTTGTGTAATTATTTTTATACTTTTTCAATAACGATAAATTATGAGAAGTGTAGAGTTTCCTTTCAATAATCAGCTGTCAGAATAAATTCTAAAGCTTTGACACCCTCAGATTCTTCATGGATGATTTTAATTTGAGGAATTATCTTTTATTTGTCTCTGACAAATGTTGTTGTCTCATTTTGAATATCGAACACTAAAAGATCATTTCTTTTAAGCTGAATACACAATGTCCACCCATAATTCACAAACAATTGTTAAATCAGAAAATGATGCATCAACCGAGCATCATTCAACCACAAGGAAAGGTAAATTTTTAGTTATAAAATCTTCATAACATAATTAGCACAAAATTAAATTCACTTGAATCACTAGTATTATGCTTGGTATACGCAAATTGCAGAGGTATCCCCACATCTGATAACATTGCTGACGATGAGTGTAATTAATTATTATTAAATTTAAAACCTAAACGTCTCTGTTTCCTTTTTTTTAAATTTCTGTGCCTATAATGGTCATAAATGGTCGTAACTTTAAAAATCTCTGCATTGGTGCATTACGAGTCTTGAAACTTGCTTTTACTCAGATGACGAGATATAGACCATGATATAAAAGTGATTATGTCTTGTACATCGCAATTTTCGTACATCTCCAGTTGAAATGTTCAATTTTCAATTTGCATTGTTTTTCAATCTGTTTATATAAATTGTGATAATTTTCTTCTGGTAAAATATAAGTTTGATAAAAAAGAATAATTTTCAGTTCGTATTTTGAATTTTTTAATTAATCTTTACCTAAAATGAAAAAAAATTAATAAAACCCAATTCTTTGTAAATGCATTAATAATAAAACAAGTATTTTGTGTAAAAGATTTCACACATGTAATCTAATGGATGCTCAATATTACTGGGCTATATGACATCTGTTAACCTATATGGTCGCGAAATGACACTTTGTTTTAAAAGCATAAAACACGAAATCTAGGTACTGAGTGGGAATGATAGAATTAGTATTGTTGAATATCGCATAGTTGTTACAACGCACTTTGAAAAATTACGCACTTTGAAAAAAAAATTTCAAAGTGCGTTAAAATTTGGGACAAAGCTAACGCACTTTGAAAAAAAATTTTTTTTTTTTCAAAGTGCGTTAATATCGACCATATTAACACACTTTGAAAAAAATGTAAAGATTGATCAATATTTCTCAAATAATCGGTATGATAAAAAACAGATCCTGGTTTGATAACTTTTTTATGATAAGTCACTGTAGGACTTTGGATATTGCCGTTTTAAATATTTAAGGTTTTGATAAAATAAAAGGAAAAATTAAAGGGTCTTGAAAAAAGAGTGACGATTGTTTCAGTTCATTAATTTGTTTCTTCTTTTTTTGATTCTAGTCTTTGATAAGTAGATGTAAAAGTGTGTAAGGTGTATAGGGGGCACTAACAGAGGACAGCTTCAAGAAACTTAGCATTTATCATGATAAGAAGGGGCCAATTTGATTGTTCAAAGCTAAAAAAATTCTTTCTCTCTCATACGTTTTACTGTACTTTTCTAAATTTCTAGTTTTCATCTGTTTTTATTAACTCATTTATTATTGAAAGTTTTCAACGTCATACCAGTAAGGTAAATACATAATTATATGAATGCTTTGAGTATAGCATAGACATCGAGACTGGGCGATAGGGCCAGGGGAGGGGATGGGTGGGGGCTAAGTCCCCCACTTATTTTGGAAAGATATATACATCTTATAAGCATTGAAAATGCAGCGTACCCTTTTTAGGTTTATTGCTCCCCTCCCCTGTTTGTTACCGACACCTATGTATTGGAAAGATAAATATTTGGACTGAGGGGTCTAATACCCGTCCTCTCCTCTTTTCGACGGGAGTAAATCAATTCATTTTTGAGGTTAGGGTTAGGCTTAGTTTTTTGAAAGATAAATAACAAATAAATCTTTCCATGACTAAAATATGATATTTTTTTCAAAGTGCGTTAAGTGACTTTATGGTAAAATATATTGATGTAGACTTTTAACGCGCTTTGAAAAAATTTTTCAAAGTGCGTTGAGTTGGTCCAAAATTTAACGCACTTTGAAAATTTTTTTTAAAGTGCGTTGATTTTGTCCCAATTTTAACGCACTTTGAATTTTTTTTTCAAAGTGCGTAATTTTTTCAAAGTGCGTTGCCACACATAGTTCGTTTTAGAAAGTAAATTTTCCGGAAAATAAACTAGGATCAGTTGAGAACCGAACACATTGACGTGACAAATAACTTAAAAAAAGGATCACTTAATTTCAAGAATTTAAAACCTTTCTTGACAGATTATTTGTTTGTTATCTTAAGTTTCTCTGAAGAATTTTTGGAGATTTTAATTTGCAAGTGTTTGACTATAACATTATTTATTTCAGCAATTTCACTAAATAAACATTCGTCCAAAAGCTGCACCGATGAAAATATAAAAAGCAAAAATCAACTGAACAACGAAAAATCAAATTCAATAACTACTGGCATTATCTGTCTTATAGTAATTGCTGGTATGCTCATGTTTATTTATATTGGAACGTTTTTTGTAAGATGTGAGTACAGCAATAGGACAATATCACAGACACAAAGTAATATTTGAGTTACCTTTCAGACGATTTAAGGAATTGTTGAAATAACTGAATTGTTTAAGAAGTTTGAGTTTCACTTTTGTTCAGCGCAAGTGTACCTGAATGTGAAATATATACATGTTCATGTATTAAACAAAAGTAAATATGTTTGTTTTATATAGCCCGAATACTGTAATAAACTGAAATGAAATGAATCAGCTGTGAATCATATAAATTAGACAACCATTATCTAATATATAGTGCAAAAAATGAAACGTAAGAATAAACAGTCAAATTCAAAAGTCCAGTGGGACAACACAATTAAGGATTAAGGCAAGCAGATACATGTACCTCATAAACGTCGGAGATATCAGGTGTCACGAATTCGAAGGAACAAGCATCGTCTGTCCACCGGTAAAGTCCATCAATGGCTTCTTGTCATGTTTGGGCAAACAAACAAAGCCTTAATCAAAGCAATTTAGATATAATGGTCAAAAATTGCATGAAAAAAAGTCGGACAACATATGCTCTAACGATAGATTTGATACATCCATGTATCGACTATAAAACTTGAGAAATGTTGACATTAAGCGGAAGTGTTGTATTTTTGCCATTGACATTTTAAGTCTCACCTCGTTTCAGAAATCATTCTAACATAAAACGTATAAAGTAAAGTTTACATATGAAAAAACAAACAAAAAAAACCGCAGCTTTGCCAGGGTTGCTGATGCCTTTTCTTCGAGTTCCAATAAATATATTGACTCAACTTACGCAGGAATAAAAATGAGCATCGTTATTTGATTATCAAAATTTCGATTCCAAGTTTTTTTTTTATGTAGAAGTTTTTAAAGGAATTGGGATTGAAAAAAATAAACAAAACGGTCTGATTTCATTATAATTGATTTTCAACGTTTTAACAATTCCAGTGACCAAAGTGTGGTAAAAACATGTCCAAGGTATTATTGATTGATTGATTGTATATTGTGTAACGTCCCTCTCGAGAATTTTTCATGATATGGAGACGTCACCGAATGCCGGTGAATGGCTTCAAATTTTGACCTTTACTCGGCACTCAGGGCCATTGAGCAGTGAGGGTTCTTTATCGTGCCAACGCCTGCCGCCTACACGGGGTCTCGGTTTTTAAGGTCTCATCCGAAGGACCCGCAACTTTCACTTCAAAGTGCCGAGCGCATGGCGATGGAACAGTTGTTTTCCATTTTATCGACTGGATCAGTCGCGGCCGAGATACGAACTCACGACCTCCCGATCACGGAGAGAGCGCTCCACCGACTGAGCTACCATGAATGGTACAAGGTAATAAGAAAATAAGCTATTACTAATTTAGGTTTTACTAATCAAAGTTTAAAAATAATTTACTGTGGAAAGAGAAAGTATCTTAAATAGTACATGTAGCGTCATTTTACGTTAACACATGCTTTGATCTTCCGCTAAATTTGATTAATGAGTAAAAGTGAAAGGAAATAAAAATGAAAATCTTGGTAAACCTCCTGAAATTTCCATTTGAACTTATCCCGAAGAACTCTTCGGGGAAGAGTCCTGCTCCTTTAATAATGGATAAAGCTTATATAGACTAAGATTTCGATTTTGTTTCCACTAAGCATGTGGAAGTAAGAGCAATTCCCTTCAAATTGGTTATTTCTCCAGTTTTACTAAAAAGAAATTTTATTTTATAAGTATATCTTTTTTTCATATAATTTTTGATTACCCATTTTGTCATCAGAGAAACACTGTAATTCTTTCTTCCTAAACTATCATTTTTACCTTTCATGGACACAATATACAAAAATTAAAGCGGCAATCCAATCCAGATTGACTTCAAAACTTGACCAAGGCAAACATAATGCATTATTTTTATTATCTTTCTTGAATTCAAGTGTTTCGCTTCATTTTCTTGTCAAACGTATAAAATCCTACTAACCTTTATTTAAAACATGATTTTAAAAAAAAGCTAACATGTAGTCTTTTATTATATATCTTTAATAATATTGAGTATATTGCAAGAAAACAACAAAAGCATGAACTATATACAAACAAAGCACAATTTCTCAACTTTTCAAGAACAGACCAGTTGTGTGAAAATTACTAAGGCAACAAGGTCTCATTTTTAATGAAAATATTATGCTTAAAAATATAAAATTCCACTTTTCTTTCTCTTGAAAATAATATCAAATTATTGAGCATAATTTCATTAACGTTTGTGACATTCACGTGCAGGACAATAATTCGGCAAAAAAAAAAACAAAAAAAAAAAAAAAAAAAACAAACAAACAAAAAAAAAAAAACCAAACAAAAACATAAAAACAACAACAAAAAAAAAAAAAAAAACAAAACAAAACAAAACAAACAAACAATCAAACAACAAAATCCGTATACATGATGTAAGATTAGAAAAACCTGTTAACAAATATATTTAATCTGAACTCAAAACAAACAAATAGATAAAAGTTAAATTAAATAGTAACTGCCACAGGATATATAAACTGAAAGTTATAATTTTGATTCGAGTTATGAATTGATATTTGTTTAAAACTCAAGATATGCATTAAAGCAATTGTTTAAGCACAAAGTACGAAATACAAATAACAAAATTTCAACACATTATGCTTTATCAATATAAAAAAAATCAAATATATAGAGGTTAGTTTAAAAGCAGATACATATTAAGGAATGTTCACGCAGGTCTTGTCAAAGGCATTTCTTTCAATTTTTTTCGCTCGCGTTTTCATTGAACTTGTTGTCAAACTCCATTTTTACATCAATAGTTCTGACGTACGCCATGTTTTCCACTCCATAGGACTTTTGTGGATGAGGATCTATGGACTCATATTCCGGAGGCTCGGAAGGGGAATACTCCGAGAGTTTTCCCTTACCCAGAACCTCGTATTCCGGCGGAGGCGCGCCATATTTAGCGTAAATTCCGTTATCAAAGCCATTGTTGAACGAAGCAGATGGAGACCTGGGTCTATTGTTGGCTGGGCGCGCAGCAGCAGATCTAAGACAGCATATATAAAGAACGACAACAACGCCAATACATGTAGTTATCAGAGCTCTGAGGCTGCACCAGTTCCTGTCAGCAATAAGAAATCAAGAGTCATAATACGCTGCTTTCACAAGACAATATCAAGAAACTGCACAGGTTAAAAAATTAATTAGTACAAAATTGTGGGGGCATAAATATGTTGAGATAACATATAAATACAATAGAAGAATAAGTAATAAAGCTGAGCTATCAATTAGAACAATATAAATTCGACAAAGAACAAATTTGGACCTCTGATGTTCGTGGAATCTGTTTTTTTTTTTCAAATAATACATTGCAATTAAATTTATTTGTGATGAATTTTCAATAACTTTATCTCTATTTTTTTGCATATACATAGTAAGATATGACGTTTTTTATCAATGCGTTATCATAGAGCAGATTTCAGAAACATTAACATTTTTTGTTACGTAATTAAATGCTTATATGTCAATCATTAATTAAGTTAAGCCCTTAAGGTTTCACAGGAGTTGATCACGTGAGCAACTAAGTTCATTTCCCAGTGAACTTTTAAATATTTTTGTTTATTTCTGAAATTAGCATTTTAAACAAAGATTATATTATTACAAACCTGTCTGCTGGAAACAAGGCATAGTATTCATGTATTCTTTCTAATACTTTTATCACCCCCCGATTTATCATAAACTGAAGAATAGATGGATTCCCTTCTACCATTCCATATATTTCTAACACACCTGATCCATTTTGACAAAGAGTTGACGACTTTCAATTTCCTTTCACAGTTTATTCGTATTTATAATCTTTGCAGAAGTGTCATGTACATGTATTCCCTGTATTTAAAACTTTTTAAAGATGATTGCTCTAAGAACTCACCAATAATGAAGTTCCAAGTGGGACTGTTGTTGACAATAGAAGTACAAGAACACTTCAGAAGATTGTGTTAGAGATGTTAAATATCTAGGTACCAGGGGAGATTATAAAGTTTGCTTATAACTGAAGAGTTTGGAATCAACAGTTTTGATAACTGGAATAAATGCAGGATAAAGAACTAAAATAAATGCACGTTTTTGTTTATATATACATTGTATTTTGATAAAAATCCAAAAACAGGGAGAAAGTATCATGCATTTGGTTTTTTTTTTATTTTCCATTGTATTAAAGATATTAACATATTCCCTGATTGATGAAAACATAAATTAGGAAACTTATTTCCGTGATTAACATGGTTTTTAATAAAGTTCAATATTACGGAAGAATTGTTTGTGAAATATTTCTCATTAGACGGACGGAAAGCTTCGTTATGTTTCCTTATATAGAGAACAGAGATATATTTTATTATATATGCCAAATTAAATTCTGCAGTCGTTCGAAAATGTTTATATTTACGTTCTTGATGCTTGATATATATAAATGTATTTTTCTTTATCAATTTGATTCATCGGAATCCAAGAAATGGAATGGGTAAGTTCAAAAACACTTATTTGGTTTAAAATATAACATTTCTCATACAGTAAATGAATATAAATGTATTTGTTTATCAAAATATTCCTGCTTAGAGTATAAATCAAGGAAGAATCCAAAGCAGCAAATGATCTGCTGCAAAGGACGCAAACCTTTACTTTGTTATGTTTAAATTTGATATATAGATTCTCGTATCAAGGACAGGTCCGCTCTATCGACCCCCTAACCATGGTACCTGTTTTTTCTCTGACAAATTAAAAGGTCTTGGCCTTTTTTGTTTTTCCCCTAAGAAATAAGAATCTATTATCAATATGAAAGAGAAAAGGAAAACTATCAGAGATAACATTATATCTGATATAAAGTCAACGTATGTGTATCAGTACATTATAAAATGTAATGTAATTAACATATTAAATTTGTCCAATCAACCTCCTTCAGTTCTAGTGTTCCATTTGAGAGCAACATACCCGGTACGATTTTAATAAGAGTTGTATTAAATTTGATATTTTATTAAAGGTAAATAACATCAACTCACATTTAAATCAATTTTAGTCCAAATGGGTTTATGTGCTATGTTGGATATAAATGGGACCAAGAAACGAACTCCTGCAAATGTAAGTTTATGCTGTGTTTTATTTATTATTTCGTGGTCATAATAAAAGGGTAAATCCAAAAGCAAAACTTCGATAAAATTGCTTCTAGGCAGCGCAAAGCAAATGAATTATGAATGTTTTAAGCTATATTTATTTCAAATCAGACCTCAAAATTTTAATTCAACACGATTTATACTTTGAAAATTATCGTTTAACAGTCAAACTTGTCAAAATTAAGGATAAATAACACAAGCAAACTTTTTTTTCAGAAATCAGCAATATTTCTCATAGATTTACAGTTTGATTGGTAACCTGATTAATGTTTACAAAGTATATTTGGAGAATTTTATGAGATTTTTTCATGTGGTTAAGAACTATATGCGGTATATATTTGCCCCCACAAAAGTCAAATTTTGAAAACTTCCTGAAATTGCTGAATTCAATAAATTGTATGAGAAATATAAATTAACAGAAAATATTTTAGTGTCAAAGCAGTGTATTCACAATTTTTGATTTTATGACGTCACAAACTAGTCCGATTTTATATCCTTTTTCAGAAAGAGGACAAAATGGACAAAATTTCAACAATTTTAGCTTTAAAATTTATAGAGCGCAAGTTTGTTCAGGAACAATATTGACATATTTCTTTGATAATATCATTCTACACATTAAATCAGAATATTGATCCTGAACAGGCATGCGCTCGGTGGTTTTTACTCAAAATATCGACGAAATATGTACATTTTTCTGTAAAACTCATAAAAAACTGAAATTTACGTCATGTTTGTGACGTAAGTACGTACATATATCGTCATTACTTATGAAAATATTCAGTGCTTTGAAGTCAGCATATACTTCCCTGTTTAAGAACTTAATTACATATATCTCCATCAAAGTTTGATTTGGGGGGCAAATATTGGTTATTACCGAATAAAGTTCTTTGTGCAATTTTGTATGGAATTATACAGAAAGCAAAACAAAATCTCATATCTAAGAACCAAGGAAACCTTACGGTTTCTTTATATTTCAGGGATTTATTATTTATGTAAATCAAAATCAGTCAAAAAATATATATCAACCCATGCATCAATTTTTGTTTGTGTTACGTACCCTTAAGCAATCACCTATGGTATGCATTTTAAGTGACCTTTATAGAGAGGTGACTTTAGGATAAAGGTTTATCTTTTTTAAAGAAAATTTCATTTAAATGTATATTTTAAAAAAATATTTGAGATTCTTAAACATGGTCACAAATTTCTGTTCTTTATGAATTGTTGACCATCATACACACACTCTTTTCTTTAAAATTTTTCAATTTTCTATGAACGTGTAAAACAATGTTCTGATCCTTTCCATAACAGATACGCGTTTTGACAACATCAGACATCAGTTTGAAGGTTTCAGCTCAACCTCTTATCTTTACGTTTTCCAGTCCTCTGCTATTGATTCAATGACCTATCATCCTCTCCAAAATCACTGAAACCATCTATATAATAAACACTATTCTCATCTACATTCTTTCCACTGAGAGACTGATCAATCAACGTACATGTCTGAACTTGTAATTTCCCCATTTTGAGGTAAAAATGCAAAATGCATTTCAACTACTTGAGGCGGGTTTTCTCCCATTTTGACACTTACTTTGTTCACCAGAGTAAAACACGATGATATAAACCAAAAATAGCAATGACGTCATTTAGTTTAAAACAGTTCATTAGAAATTTAAGAAGAATTTGTCAAAAATATTGAGCAATTAGGCGCATATTTAGATGATGCTTTCTTAATTGTGTTTTCCTTTTTCATCCTAAAAAAAATACTCTTTAAAACGTGACGTTCAGTTGTACCACGGCGACACCCCTATTACTTAATGTTTGAAACTTCTATAAAATAAATTTAATATAAAATTAAGATAAAGCAAAATTCCCATGCTTATTAGATTGTATAAGTGGATATATTGGTGTATTGAGTTTGATAATATGACTCCAAATATAAAAGATAACAGTTTACTATGATATTACTTCAGGATAAACCCTCGTACATAACATTTGTATTTTTCCTCGTTGCTAGAATCGAAGCAAGTTTTTGTTTTCAGAAAAAACAAACATTCTATAAAAGAAATGATCTGATGTACCTGTGGTTGATTCCTCTTTTGTATGAAATCCAGATAAAACCATACAATTGACTATAGCATTATCGAACCATTGAAGTTTTGGTCGATAATGCGATGACGCAATGTAAAAAGGGTGTGATAGCAAGATGATGATATAGCTCTAAAATGTGATGACGATGGTGCTATGGCGCGATGATACTCCAGCAATGGAACAATGAAGCAATGCTTTTATTGCCTTATTTTTCTATAGTACCATCATCAAAGAACTGTCGATCGATCGCTTCATCCTCATTGCTATTGCAGCATTGCTTCATCGATATCACACCATGGTGTCATCAAGCTAGTGAAATACATGGTCTTATCCGGATTGAAAACTTTTCATTCAATGTTTCTGCTTTTTTTGGCTTCCGACACTTTTATCGCAAATAACAACAAAATTATTCCTTTTTTATCAAATAGTATGTGAAGTGGGATTTTTTGGACCAAATTGCACAGTGAAATGCCCATATCCATCGTTTGGTAGAGATTGTCAGTTGCTATGCAGGTGTAGCATTGACGATTGTCATCATGTTGATGGTTGTGAAATACGTAATGAAGGTAATTTCTCTTATGTAATTGTTCAATGTTTTCAATATCGATAAATTATGAGAAGGGAAGAGTATCGCTCAACATGTTCATGCTTTTTATCATTTAACTTCTGTGCTTATATATTGGTTAGCAGGAAGTATGACATTAAACTTAGGAAGGATATGGAGATAACGAACAGAATTCAATATCAAAGTCCATAAAACAATACAAAATAGGACCTAGCAGAGCAAACACGGACCTCCGAAAACATCAGAGGTGAGATCAGGTGCCATGGAGGAGTGAGCATCCCCTGCTGATCGGACACACCTGCCGTGTACTCCTTGTCATGATCGGGAAATAACGAAAAATCCTACGTCAGTTCGGTATATAAATTATGGACTGACAATTAGTATGAAAAAAGTCAGTCAGCATTTGTCTCAATGATAAATTGTACGTATTTGCTGACAAGGTCATTGTATCAACCATAGAACTTACGAAATGATGACTTTAAACGAGACTGCTGATATTCTTGTTCCATCAACGTGCTTGTCAATAATTTACCTCCTTTTTAAAAATTGATCATTCGTAGAGCATGATCGTGCATATCGAATCAAATGAGATATATACACTCTGTATGCCGGTGATGAAGGTATATTGCTGCATAAGTAAGGAAAGTTGACGATAGAAAAGTTAAAGTCAACACGTCTATCATATAGCTTAGTTCTTACATGTAGATTACCATTTGTAGTTTTCCGTTTCACGACTTATTTCCATTATATTAATTACATTATTTAAATTATAAATGTTCTTCCGCAAAGATGGTTTATATTGTTTTGTTCACTTGATTTTTTGGGCTTCAGTAATGTTCTTTATATGTATATATTTCATGTATATGTTCATTATTTTTAATTGTTGATTGCAGAATGCAAGTGCTTTCACAATATATATATATATATATATACTTATTTTTTATTTTAAGTATTTAATACCGACCACTGAGACTTTTAATTGGATTATCTATCTATCTATCTATCTATCTATCTATCTATCTATCTATCTATCTATCTATCTATCTATCTATCTATCTATCTATCTATCTATCTATCTATCTATCTATCTATCTATCTATCTATCTATCTATCTATCTATCTATCTATCTATCTATATATATATATATATATATATATATATATATATATATATATATATATATATATATATATATATATATATATATATATATATATATATATATATATATATATATATAAAGCACTAAAAAAACCAACAACACTGTATATCCAAATGTCAGATCCCCCAAGTAGATACAAGGTCACAGATGGAAATTTATATAAAGCACTAAAAATGAGTGAATATTAGGGCAGGTTCGTTCACATTTCTTTAATGATCTGCCTTCTTTGACGCATAGAAATTTCATAATAAAATTGTTAAATTTCATCTCTGATTAACCTGTAGTTTTATTGTTTTAAAAAGTCAGGCTATATTGATATATGTAAGCCATAACAGCTGGGACTTAACATCTTTTCTGAATTCATACGGAAGAAACCTATTATTGGAAAATAGATCTGATTGCACGCGTGTATAGCACAGCTCTGTATAGTTCGCAGATTTTTTTTTCGGAGCCTCCCCCCTCCCCCCACATGGGAAACCTTTGCTATACGCCTCTATCAAGGTGTATTTGGATTGCTGTATATCAAATTATTTTGAAAGCCTTGATGCTTAAAACAAATGCCTTAGAAGACGTGTTCTGTCTTTTAAAAGCTAGAACTAGTCGTTGAATGAAGTTTTTATTCAAGTTGTTGTCTATATACTGAAAGTTCTTCTTACATTTAAAATGCTTGACGTGCCATTGAATCAATGTTTATACATGCAGTATAAAAGTATATGTATAAGAAAGAAATTAAGAATCGCCAATGAATATCTAAATACAATATGTAAAATTAAAGGCTATATTTTTAAATAAATGGCATACCATAGATCTGGAAATTTTTGCTGTAGATAAATTTTTAGCAAATTTGCGAGTTTGTATCATTCGCAAAAATATTTTTCTTAAAAATAATTCAACAATAAGAAAATGTAAACAAAGTAGTGGTTACTCGCAAAATTTTGCAACGTAAAAATTAATCAACAGCATTTTGACCCAGATTCGCAAGATAAAATCGACGTAAAAATTTCCAGATTTACGGTATTCTAATTCGAATGGGGCGAACTACTTTACTGGCAAGTTTAGCCCATGGAATCCGGTTTTCTGCGGGTCCACGCAAAGAAGTAGGTTTTCTAGATATTGAAAGATCTTACATACAATATATATTAAATACTGTTTTATTCCCATAAAGTAATGAGAAATCGAAATGAGGGTCACTGTATTATATTATTACAATATTGCTTGGTTTATTTTGGTTATGTTTTGCGCTTGTGTATTTCTGTTTGACGTCAGGGAAGACAAGTGGTAAGTTGTAATGACTTTCTTGAACATATAGAGAAAATAAACATTTATGAGGCTAGAAATTAAAGTCCAATGAAACAATACAGATGGGTAGCAAAGCAAATACGGACCTCTAAGACCATCAGAGGTTCAGCAGAGCGAACATTCGCGAGCGCTCGCCAAAATTCCTTATACCTCCAATAAAAATGTTTGGCAAGCGCTCGCTCTGTTGAACAGACCTCAGGTACGGTGGCAGAGAAAGCATCCCTTTTCGACTAGACCAGGGAAACAGAGTTTCATTCAGTCTGTAAAATTGGTATGAAAACGTCAGTTAACATTCGGCTTAAGGATAATTTGTATTTGCAGAAATTTCAAAGTATGTAGATAATAGAACTTCCAAAATGTTGAGTTTTTCATAAACTTATTTGTCTGTAGCGAGCCTCTTTTTCAAAAATCTTGCATAGAACATGACCTTGCTTATATGATCAACTTGGATACATAAATTGTTAATTGAAAGACCGATCCCCATGACTACGCTTACGTCTCTGTATATTGCTATATAGTTCCATCTCATTCACATTGCTAAGATCTGGACTTGAAACGCTATTGACATTGCCATTGCTATCTAATAAAAACACTAAGCCGATTTCCTAATCAGTATTATTCATGTTAGTTATAGAAAAACGGACTCAATGATAGGCTATAATGTGATGATAAAAAAATCTTTTTTATATAGTTTTAACTTTCATTAACAAAACAGCATGACCAGGTAAATTATAGTGCTTGAAGAGAAGCTTCTGGCAAAATGTTAATTTGAAATATTTGCTCCGATAGTTTTTTTAAGGACAAATGATACAAACAAATTTTTTGTTTGGAAGAGACTTAAAAACATGTCACAAATTTAGATAAATGGATAATTCTTAGAATTTTTTATTCTAAGAACTAGAAAATGAAATAGACTTGGAAAATATAAGTAATATTTCAATGAAAAAACAAAAATAGACAAATTACACTAAGTAAAGGTTTACAGGTGAAAACAAATTTCAGAATATGTTATCTTGGTGCTAAAAGTGCAATATAAACATTAGAAAAATATACCAAGCCAGGTGATTTTTAGAAAGAAAAACAAAATGACAAAAAATTAATCAATATAATATACGCTGATTTTTACTATTTTGCTTTTCCTAACAAAATTCACCTGGCTTGGTATACATTTCGCAAGATTATATTACACTTTTAGCACCAATATATCATATTCTAAAATTTATTTTCATCTGTAAACCTTTGCTGAGTGTGTTTTATCCACATTTGTAATTTTATTGAAATATTACTAATTTTTCCAAGTCTATTTCAATTTCCAGTTTTTGGGAGAAAACATTCTAAGAATTATCCACTTTTCTAACCTTGAGACATGATATTAAGTCTCCTCCAAAGAAAATATTTGTTTGTATCATCTGTCCTTAAATATATTAACCTTGGTTTCATCCCCATGAATAAGCCCACAAAAGGTGCATTTTATTCTGTTGACAACATTAAACTACTTTTGACACCAGCTTAAAAAACATGAAAATTATCCATATATTGATTTCATTTAATTGTTATATTTA
>NW_026923672.1:0-22481 GCF_032062105.1 Saccostrea cuccullata | reverse complement strand
GGAAGAACATCCTGTAGAATATAAACCTCAGGAGACAGGCAATGGTTATATTGCTTACTTAAAACAAGACAGAGGTAGAATCGCCAATAATTGGATATTTATTTTAACTGGGTGCCGTCAGGAAGATGTAGATCAGATCATTGGAAGTGATTATCAATACTTGATCTTACAAAAAGAAAGACATCCAGAAACTGGCCAACTTCATCATGTGAGAGGATTCATTCAAATGAAAAACAGAGTTCAAGGGAGATACATGTACAAAAAGATTCATAAATTTACCTGTTTTGAGATGTCTTACAGCACCCCAGAATTGGAAAGAACCTTTTATAGACAAGGTGACTATGAAGAATATGGAGTTCTAAAACCTGATGTGAGAAACAAAGAATTAGTTCCAAGAGATTGTAGATTTACCTGAATAAAAAACTTGTTTTTTTTAAAATGAAAGAAAAAGTGAGCTAGCTCACATACCCCACGCTCCCCCAAAACTTGACGGTGAAACACATAATGAAAGGCACAGTGCACTTTAAATACATAGTATAGATCAAAAAGGGCAATAATTGCAACTAAAAAATTTCACATCAAAATGTCTTGCATATGAGGACATTTAAATGTGGAATGAAGTTTCTAGATAAATAATGGAATCAAAATTTCTTGGCATTATACAAATCCAAACATTAATTTGAAGTGGTTTGGGGGGGGGAGGGGGGGTAGTGAGAAATTTTCTTGAATAATAGGCAAAACTCTTTGGGATAAAATAATGGAATATGTCCTAAATATCTGCATAGGTTGACGAATCTATGTACGACAGTTTAAGAGGAGTGGTGCTGACAAACTGTTCATCTCTATATTCAAAATATGGCCAAAAAGTCTAAGTTTGAAAGTGTGGAAATTCCCGGAAAAATAAAGGAATCAGAATTTCTTGGTAATATGCACATCTACATATTGTGTCCTAAATATCTGCAAAGTTAAACGAAATTCTGTGCAGCAGTTTATGAGGAGTTGCGCTGACAAACAGTTCATCTCTATATTCAAGATATGGCCAAATCCCTAAGTTAAAAAGTGCGGGAAGTCCCGGAAAAAATAAAGGAATCGGAATATCCTGGTAATATGCACATCTACATATTGTGTCCTAAATATCTGCTAAGTTTTACAAAATTCTGTGCAGCGGTTTATGAGGAGTTGCGCTGACAAACTGTTCATCTCTATGTAAAAGGTATGGCCAAAAACCTAGGTTTTTAGTGCGAAAAGTCCCGGCAAAAATAATGGAATCGGAATTTCCTGGTAATATGCACATCTACATATTGTGTCCTAAATATCTGCAAAGTTTGACGAAATTCTGTGCAGCGGTTTATGAGGAGTTGCGCTGACAAACTGTTCATCTCTATATTCAAGGTATGGCCAAATCCCTAAGTTAAAAAGTGCGGAAAGTCCTGGAAAAAATAAGGAATCAGAATTTCCTGGTAATATGCATATCTACATATTGTGTCCTAAATACCTGCAAAATTTGACGAAATTCTGTGCAGCGGTTTATGAGGAGTTGCGCTGACAAACTGTTCATCTCTATATAAAAGTATGGTCTAATTCCTAAGTTAAAAAGTGCGGAAAGTCCTGGAAAAAATAATGGAATCGGAATTTCCTGGTAATATGCACATCTACATATTGTGTCCTAAATGCCTGCAAAGTTTGACGAAATTCTGTGCAGCGGTTTATGAAGAGTTGTGCTGACAAACTGTTCATCTCTATGTAAAAGGTATGGCCAAATGCCTAAGATAAAAAGTGCGGAAATTCCGGAAAAAATAATGGAATCGGAATTTCCTGGTAATATGCACATCTACACATTGTGTCCTAAATATTTGCAAAGTTTGACAAAATTCTGTGCAACGGTTTATGAGGAGTTGCGCTGACAAACTGTTCATCTCTATATTCAAGGTATGGCCAAATGCCTAAGATAAAAAGTGCGGAAATTCCCGGAAAAAATAAAGGAATCGGAATTTCCTGGTAATATGCACATCTACACATTGTGTCCTAAATATCTGCAAAGTTTTACGAAATTCTGTGCAGAGGTTTATGAGGAGTTGCGCTGACAAACTGTTTATCTCTATATTCAAGGTATGGCCAAATGCCTAAGTTAAAAAGTGCGGAAATTCCCGGAAAAAATAATGGAATCGGAATTTCCTGGTAATATGCACATCTACACATTGTGTCCTAAATATCTGCAAAGTTTGACGAAATTCTGTGCAGCGGTTTATGAGGAGTTGCGCTGACAAAATGTTCATCTCTATATTTAAGGTACGGCCAAATGCCTAAGTTAAAAAGTGCGGAAATTCCCGAAAAAATAATGGAATCGGAATTTCCTGGTAATATGCACATCTACACATTGTGTCCTAAATACCTGCAAAGTTTTACGAAATTCTGTGCAGCGGTTTATGAGGAGTTGTGCTGACAAAAAAAGAGGACTGACTGACGGACTGACTGACGGACTGACTGACTGACTGACTGACGGACGGGTCAAAAACATTATACCTCCCGCAACTAGTTGCGTGGGGTATAAAAAATTCTTGTTGTTGTTGTTCTATAAAAACAAGCGTGTTTTAAAAAATAGATTCATTTTACATCATGAGTCTCCAGGAGATACAAGGTGATTTACTCCACTGTGAGGTAGAAGCTATTGTTCATCAATGTAATTGTTTAACTGTAAAAGCTCATGGATTGAGTCAAAGTATTGCAGAGAAATTCCCACAAGCTAATCTCTATGCCACTCGCAGACCTCTAGGGACTAGAAATTTAGCCGTAGAAGAAGATAGAGGAATTCCAGGCACTATTAAGGTGTTTCCCTCACAAACCCCTGTGGTCATTTGTTTACTAGCTCAATGGGATTATGGAAAAGCAAGTCACCGACCTAAAAGAATTTCCACTTATCAGGATACCCCACAAAACAGAGAGGAATGGTTTCAAACTTGTTTACAAGAAATGGGGGAAAGTTTACCTTACAAGACTTATGCTTTTCCTTACAAGATTGCCTGTGGACTAGCAGGTGGAAATTGGATTCATTATAGACATTATATTGAACAATTTGTACACACTTATGAAAAACATGTGTACATTCTTCATCATCATTAATTGTGTGTTTTTCATGTGATGTAAAATAAAAAAAAAAAAAGTACCTTTTTATCTGTCATACTTTAAAGTCTGTTTTAAACAGGAGGTCCACAGCAATCCCCATGCACTCATAAGCAGATCTCTGGGGGGAGGCAGTAGAAACACTCAAGTAGTTTTTCTTTTTCCCCTGTGATATAATGTCAAATATCTAATGGAAAATTCAGAAATTCATCAGCACTTAAAGATAAAAAACTTGCTATCTTTATGATATTGATTTCCATTATCAGATTTATTATTTTTATCCATTTTTAAAAATATAAAACATTTTAAATAATTATCTTAATAATAATGAAAATAAATTAAAATGATATCTCATTGAAACTTTTTAGATTCAAGTTTTGTTTTGTTTTCTATGTTAAGTTGACTAACTGTGTATTTCCCCAAAGGAAGACCAGCAGCCAGGCTTCACTTCATAGAGATGGTTAGGAACAAAACATATCTTCCAGGCTGAGGGCTGTATAGAAAAAAATAAAACCCTTTTTTTTTTTTGTTATTATGATTTTAAATTACATGAGACAATGCCTCTTATAAATGTAATACAAAAATAATATCTCTCATATATAAATGGATTAATATACTCTAATCATATTAAATGTCATTTGTATTTTGTTTAAGACAGATTTATTTTAGGATCGACTTTTAAATGATGACATGAATAGCAGGCCATACTTTAAGCACATGACAAAAACATTCTCTCAAATTACGCAGAAATGGGTTCTTTAGCATAGCTTACATTAAACATATAGGCGAGGGATAACATAATCACAATTATAAACAATGTGAAACAACTTTAATCGACCTACAAGGTAGATTACAAACCTTTTTCACTGGGGTAAAATCTTTGCAGAGATTCGACAATGGCCGCCTGCAGGCCATACTTTCAGCACATGACAAAAACATTATCTCAAATTACGCAGAAATGGGTTATTTAGCATAGCTGACATTAAACATATAGGCGAGGGATAACATAATCACAATTATAAACAATGTGAAACAACTTTAATCGACCTACAAGGTAGATTACAAACCTTTTTCACTGGGGTAAAATCTTTGCCGAGATTCGACAATGGCCGCCTAATTTACATAGAAAATTATGGCGTACTTGGCGACATAAAAAAATTTTAAAAAGTGACCTGGTGTTATAACTTGAGATACACATACGTTTCTTGTTTTTTTACCCACTGTACAGAAGGTAATCTTTTCTTTTTTGAACACACACAGAACGTTTTTTGACTGTTTATAAAAAAAGATCATCTTTTTTCTAAGATACAATCGTTTCTTTGACTGTATTTTAGAAAAAAAAAAACATCTCTTTTTTTTTCTAAGACATACACTGAACGTTTCTTTTTTGCCTGTATATGAAGGCATCTTTTCGAAACAATTGGGTAGCCCTTAAAAGGGCTGTTTGTTGTTTTTTTTTTTTTGTGGTTTTTTTTATAACTTTGTTTTCAGGTAGGGCTCAGGTGGTTCCCTCACTCCCTCAGTAACTGCTCGACCATGCCTCCCTCATCTGAACTGTCATCTGACCCCGCGTTAAATTCTGATCTTCTGCCCACGGGTTGCGCTGTCAGCTGGGAATTCCTACACAGGGGGCAGGGCAGATTATGATCTATAAGGCGCGCAGCACATAACAAGCAGGCTGCCCGCTGCAAACAGCGGGCGCACACAAAGTTATTTTCTTCCTCGTCCGATAAACACAAGGTGCAAATGATCCTTTGGACAGGAACAGAAAACCCCCAGGGGGGGATGCGACCATGATTTCTGGCTTGGTTCTGGGGGCCCGCAGGTTGTGGTGGTGACGTTGGAGCCCTTGGGGGTGCCGGCGGCGATCTGGATGCTGGTCTTTGGTAAGGGTGGGCCCTCCGGTGTTGATTATTTACTTCTATCCTCGCCATGTTCAGTCTAAATATTTCACGATCATTGTCTATCCTCCGCACCGTGATATAAGACTCCACCACAATTCCGGGAATGAGATACAGTTCTTCGCGGAAGATGCGTCGATGAGCCATGTTGTAGGAATTCAGCAACAAGCAGAATGAGGCCCAGCGCTCGGAGGGGCTGTATTTATTTACAATAGCAGACGATACTGCAATTGCGGCAAAACATGGAAAATCCAATCATGTGATCAAATGTGATTGGCTAAAACAAAAAAATCGCTTTTGGTCATGTGATCAAAAATAGCCCCATCACAGTGACAAAGCAAAATTGAAGGGGGAAAAGGCCGAACCCGATTGTATCTATGACGTCATACAATAACATAACACTGATGTAGTATTACAAGATTTTATTTTATTTCTTAAAAACTAACAAAGCTTCTAACTGTCGAATTCTCCTCCGAAATCGTAGTCGATTCGCTACTAGGGCCATCCAGGGATTTCTCCGGTCTTCGGGGGGTAATTCGTAGATTTGATTGAGGCTGGTATTAAAAGTCACGGATTTCCTAGCCTGTGTGAAATTTCCAGGTATTTCATTCCGTATTGAATACATACTTTCTCCATCGCATCTATGTCCTGCCACAATAAAATCACTTTGGCCGCTTGGGTATGGGTCAGGAAACTGTAAGGCTTTCCGAAATAACGGCAGAATTGTTTTCATATGTCGACATAGAAAATGTATGGTAGCTAGTCTCCCCATGCTCGTCGCATGATGTGATAAGGTTAGGCATAGTAACCATAAATCCTGAAGGGTTTCCATGATAGTGCTGGCTTCCCGAAATACTCGTTCTGTCTCCGGGGGTAGAGCTTCTTGGTGGTTTTGTGCCCATTGTACTAAACAATCATACCCATCTAAAATCAGAGAGTGAGTGTGTATCAGGGTTGACATGATAGTCGATTGTGAAGTAAGGATCAGAATTTTCTTCTCATTTATACCCCAGTATAAAACGTAGGTAAAACGTATTTTTTGCACACGTCATAATCTTGAATCGGTGCCAAGTATTTACCTATGTAGTCAGCATAAAAAAAACGTAGATAAAACGTATGTTTTTGCACACGTCATAATCTTGAATCGCTGCCAAGTATTTACCTGTTTAGTCAGCATAAAAAAACGTAGGTAAAAGGTGCACACGCCCCGCCCCCCTCACAGCAGGTATATAAAGCGGAGCTGGGATTTGATGATCATTCCTGCTTGGCATTTCGAACTTGACAGACGTGAAAAAATATTATGGCAGAAGCAATGATGAATACTACAGACAACCCCAGATATGTGACACCTCAAGGGTATGTAGGAGCCCCCATGCCAGAGTCACAGGATGCAGTGGGATTAGATTTGGGCATGTATAATCTTCCAGAATATGCGAATAAAGAAGATATGGGCATCTTAAATACAACTCTGGATGGAATTGTTAACATGCTCTCCGCTCTTGATAACAAGATGAATGATATGAACAACAAGGTCAGTGATCTTAACAACAAACTGAATTATATTGCCGAGAAGGTGCGTCATCATGATAACAAGCTGAATTATATTGCCGAGAAGGTGGGTGATCATGACAACAAGCTGACTGATCTGAAAACTTACAACGCCAGTGAATTTTGTTTGATTCGTGCCAAATTATCCAAATTAGAGGTGAAAGTTACTAACATGCAAGAAAAAATGAGAGGAGGAGGAAACACTTACCAGAAAAAAGAAGCTAGACAAGGAGAATCGGGAGAAAATAAGAAAACCAGACAGACGGACCCATGCTATATCTGCAAAGAATTAGGGCATTGGGCCCCAGATTGCCCCAAGAAAGATTTGTGTTACAAGTGCGGGAAATTAGGCCATTGGGCTAATCAGTGTACAGAGGATGAGGAGGATCAACAATTTGTCAAAGAAATACAAAAACTGGAGAAAAAGCCTCAAGAACCCAAGATTTCAGGGACCCACCAGACCAAACCTTTAGTGAAAGAAGGAGACCAAAAAAAAGAGAAAAAGGAAGACAACAGAGAGATTCCAGGCCCTAGCACTACTCAAAAGAGAAAACTATCCCTGATGACCGATAAGGCACAGAAGAAGAAAAAGTAAATGATTGTATTTTTTTTACCTGAATAAAATTGCTGTGTTCTTTGTTTTGTCTTGTTATTTGTTATTGTTTTGAGGAAATCCAGTTTGAACCGGCTGGCTGGCTAGACTGTCTAGACTGTGAATGAATGCGTGACGTCATAATCAAATTGTTGAGTCGCTGCCAAAATCGTAGTAGCAGCGTTGTGAATCGTAGTAGCAGCGTATATAGTATAATGTAAACACAGTGTAAACACACCCTATATTTAGGGGCTATATGTACTGAATTGACCTGGCTATCCCCCAGGGGATGCACTCTCTTGACCCACCTATCCCTCCCCAGGGGCTGCACTCCCTTGACCCACCTATCCCCCACAGGGGCTGCACTCAGTTGACCCACCTATCCCCCACAGGGGCTGCACTCAGTTGACCCACCTATCCCCCACAGCCCCAAAAGTGCACTCAGTTGACCCACCCATCCAGGCCGCTTATACTACTCATAAGCCACAAATTTTGAAAGGTTGGGGCTAGGGTTTTTCAAATGTCACATGTATATTTCTTATGAACAATCCTTTTTTTTTTTGGTATACAAACATTTTTCAGCAGCAAACTTGGATATACCACATTTTTTGTAGCAGGTATATATGTGTCATAATGTATATATATCAAGAAAAGTATGTTAATTATTAATTGTTCAAATCACGTTTTTTTCACGAGGTAGGATGGGATAATAATAAGAAATCAGAGAGAATATCATTTAACAGTCAACCGAGTTTAATCGGTTCGTCCTTCGTCGTGCAACTTCCGTTGTGCTTAATATTAAAATAATTTCAGCTTTTTCCTATGAACCACTAAACCAATTTCTACCAAATTTGGCATATAGCATTCATGGATGAAGAGGAAAGACACTGTGAAATTCATTGTCAATCATACTATTTGCATGATTGCACAAAGCGTTTAATCCACCACAAAAATTGTTAAAATCCATGGCCCCAGGATCAGCGGTTCTGATTCTAAGGTGGGGCTTTTTGAATATATAGTGAAAATGTATTATTTATTTTATAAAAATAATTCACCCCTGCTCCTGCAAAATATACATAGCTTTTATGAACAAGGGTGCTTCTTCCAAAATGTGAATTTTAAGGTCCCTGGGTAAGGGTTCTGATATTTGAGCGGGGCTTTCTAAATTATGTTGTAAAATGCCTAAAGTCTCTAAAGATCATCTCCCCTGCTCTTGGGTATTAAGTTGCTAAACTAAATTCATAGTTATGAGAAATAAGGATGCTCCTTTCTAAAATAGGAATTTAATGGCCCCTAGTTCAGTGGTTCATGGGGTGTTGGCGAGATCTCGTATAAATTATGAAAATTGATTGATTGTATATTGTTTAACGTCCCTCTTGGGAATTTTTGGAGACGTCACCGTATGCCGGTGAATTTAAACCCATACTCGGCACTCAGGGCCATTGAGCAGTGAGGGTTCTTTATCGTGCCAGCGCCTACCGTGACACGTGACATGCGTTTTAAAATTTCATATCCGAAAGACCCGTGACTTTCTCTTCTGGTGCCGAGGGCTTGGCGAAGGAACAGTCACTACCTTTGTTTACGTCTTAGGTATGACGCGGCGCCGCGAACGAGAATCGAACCCGGGCCTCCCGATCACGAAGCGAACGCTCTACCACTAGCTAGGCTACCGTGACCGGTAAAAAGTCTCACATGTTACATATAGAAATGGTATTCTTACCAAAATTTTGAAATGGTTAGGCAACATAGACTCATTTCTCTGTTATTTTTGTTTCATACTTAATAATGGATCTTTATTGTGTTGCTTTATACTCAGCTGGTGGTCTTTTAGGCCCTTGAGCTTCTTGATTAAAAAAGAATCTTCACAAGGATCACTGGACAAGAAAAGATGAAACTTATAAGTGCGCTTCATGGCATAGAAATAAATCTACATTCTAACAGAAAGGGTGAGACTATAAATAGGGGATCAAAGTTTAAAGCTGAACACGACTCGTAAATAGGCATACGCCATTTTTGATAGCATTATCTACGAAACATCAATACTAGGGTATACTCGTCGCATTCGTTACACCTGACAGCTTTATTGTCACAGGTATCGGCGTGGAATGGCGACCCGTGTTCGTGCTGGTTATCTTGCATTACCTTTGTTTATATTTTATTGCAGTTACGTTTATCTATGTTGTTTGTATACTGCACTGACTTATGTACCTATAATTGTAAATTCATTTGGTATCTTACTTCCCTGCATTAGACGAAGTATTACGGTATTATTCCGGCTATCAAGTCCTGTGTAACATACGTCCGTCTACACCGGTGTCGACTGATTACACTGAACAGTCTCTAATTCTTGCCCTATTTATAGGAGCCTGCAGGGTAGCGAGTCTCGAGAACTAAAATGGCGGACACAATACTTTTACGAATCGTGTTCAGCTTTAACATTGAATTAAAAGAATTTTAAAAAAGAAATACTTAAAAAAACTAGAACTAAAAAAAGAAACATAAATGAATATTTATATAATAGAAATATGTATGTATCAAACACGGAAAACTGCAATAATGAGAAACATTTAAAAGCATTGGAAGCTAACTAAGACTTTTATATATCTTTGTTTCTCTCTTTATATCAAGAGGTCTAGGCCTCAAAAGTGGTCGGTCTCTTCTCCATTGGAGAGGCACTCGGACATTAAGCTTAATGTGATCTATGTCAACTAAGCTGTGTTGGTGATTGATTGAATGTTGTCTTACGCCCGGTTCGAGAATTTTTCGTTCGTGTTTGTTATCAGTAAAAGGTGACAGCTAGGTGATGATGCCTAATTGTTTTTTTTACACTTGATACAGATTGCATTGGAGTTGGATATTTGTCTACCAGAGTTAATAAACTATGTTTATTTCAATGCAAAAAGTATCGGTTTTACAACACAACATTTATCAAATCTAGAACAACTGTATGTCTGATACTAATCTCGAATTGAGAGCTCTGCAGTATTTAAATTGTAATATTTTTTGTTTCTTACAGGAAAGAGTATGCAAGATGAAACGATGAGAATGGATGTCATGTGGGAGAGAAGAGGATAACTCCATATTAGTGGAAGTGAAGCCCTACTAAAATAAGTATAAACTTTTCAAAAAATAATATATATATGATGTTTACTTAAAAATATATTTTTATAATGTTGGATGCTGCATGTACTGACAATTGACATTTATGTTCAACAACAACAGGAGTTCAAGTCACTATCGGATCACAGGGACGAGGACTGGGTTTCTTCGGATGAGGAATCCACTTCTACGGCTCCACTGGCTTCAGCACATTCCTCCAGTTCTTACCCTCCGAATCCAGACTCCGATTCCTCTCGACCGGCTCCAGACTCCGATTCCTTTCGAGGATGCACTCCCTCAGGAGAGGTAAATTTTAGAACGCAAGTACAATATTTAAACATACTAACACCAGTTTATAAGGGAATCCAGGGCTCTCACACCACTTTTTGGGAATAGGGCCGGGGCCATTCAAATTGGGAAAATTATCGTCATTTTGGGAAAAGTTGGATAACCAAAATTCATTTAAAAAATCCTCAAATTTTGCTTTTCTAGCATTTTGTCATCATGTTAACTCTGGTTTTGAATAAACAGTTAAACAGAGCAAACATGGGTACAGTAACATAGGCTATTTATGAAAGTACATTTATTTAGCTTTGTCAAATTACATTGTACTATCTTTGAGTATTGATATTGTGGTTATATGTCTTTGTAAGGGACAGTCGTTAGTCACATATTCCTGAATTTCCTTAATCATATGGACAACTTTGCTTACCAATACTGCGTGACACTCATCCCGAAGGGTTCGTATGTTTCTAGGTGCAGCTTACTAATGTTTAAATGAAATGTCTATTTTTGAAACCAAAATGTCTTTTGTCAAAACTACATGACAAGATACTCTGCACTCATAATTAGTACACATTTTTGTAAAAACAATAACCTGGTTCCCCAAACCAGTTTACGAATGCAATTGGCGCAAACTAATAAAATATTAGTACAGTTTCACTTTCATTTGCAAGTGTGTTTTGTTTGGTTTCATTTTTAAGGATTAAGTTTCATGGACTTTTATTTTTTAATTAATATTCTGCTATGGAAATTTCAAGGCCGTAACTACCATTGAGGCAAGTGAGGCAAATGCCTCACTAAATTTTTAGAGTTTTCTGAAAAGTGAAAAAGTTTTACATTGAACTTTTGAATTACATGGCATGTGTGTCTTCGTGCTAAATAAATATTTTCAGCTTTTGTTTCAATTTCTGTAAATCATTCACCAGGTGCCTCATTTTCATGTAAAACGCATGCAAAATATAATTCAAAATTGTTTGATTGTTTAACACCCCTTCTAAGAAATTATCTTTCATATTGAAACACCACACCACTATTTGCCGGTGGAGGGCTGCAAGTTTAAAATCTGTATTGGGCTTTCAGGGTCACTGAATATGATTGAACAGTGAGAAATCTTTTTTGTGCCATCACTTTGACAAAGGACTTCGTTTTTACGGTCTCATCCGTAGGATCGGTCTCTTCCGCAGTGGGATTCCAACCCGCGATGTAACTTAAAGGATCAACTCCTTAGTCTAGCTGCGACTCTAGAGCAGACGATCTAACCACTGTTCCATGCGGGCGACAATTCAAAACGTAAAAACTTCCTGAGATTAAATCTTTTTTTTCTAATACCCAGGTTTCAGTATCCCCTCCCCTAGAACCCCCCCCCCTCAATCACTGGCCATCAGGTACGTATACTGCCCTTGCCTCACTAAAAAATTGAGCCTAGTTACGGCCTTGTGGAAATTTACACCTTTCTTTTGGGAAAAAGGTACCTTTTTTGCATTGGGAAGGGGGCCGAATATCGGCCCCAGATTTAGAGAATCGAGAGCCCTGGAATCATTGGGACATGAATTGTACGATCTATGTATCCAACTGCACATAATAACCTAAAACTCGGATTGCTGTATATTTCCTTACAGTTGGGTTTCACTGGACCTCTGGAAACCTGGAGGGCAAGGAAGAAGAAGTCCTTTGACAGGGCCTACCATCTCTGTGGCCCAGGATCAAGAGGAGACATGTCGGATATAATGTCCCATCTCTAGTGTCGTCATCCCTTTTTTAAATCTTGATTTATTCACTTTATATTTGCTACACATTTTTAAAGAAACAATCCCTGAGTTCCTCAAAGAGGTTCTTATAGACGGCATTCCATTCCTTCACACGGGCTGAGACAATCCGGACGGCTATAATCATCAAGCATGGAATTAATTTGGACAGGGTGTTCCGGAGAATAATAGAGGCAGAAATTACCTTCCAGGACCATGGTTTTATGAATGTCATGTATTTCCTATATTATAAGTTTAAATTACTTATCCTCATCAGGAAGAGACAGAGCGATTGTGGATGGCAGGTATCCTCGACCATGCTTAGGAAAGCAACAACCAACAAGGTAAGATTGAAGTTAAAATACACAGTTTTATGTTATTGAAGTTCCTTAAAGCAAGAGGGGATATAACAAGACAGGCAATCTTTTAATTAAATGTATATTGAAACGTTGTCCTGTTCCCAAGTACGACTCCTCTGTAAAGAGACTGGACAAACACCTCCTTAATGTCCACAAATTTGAGAGAGGAGGGGAGCAGTTCCTCAAATACAAGTCTGGAGAAAAAGGTGATTTCTGAATGGCTGATATATTTACCTTTAAGAACTATTGAACAAATTTAAATCCCTTTAACCAGTGATTCTTTACAATCATTTTTTCATGATTACTGGTACTTAAAGCTGACCCCGACTCGTAAATAGACTTTTTTTTTTACTATATTCCATCGGAAGGATACTTTTTAGTGAGTAAGAGACAGCCGTCATAATATCACTGTGTTCCAGGATAATAAAGAAAACTTCCTCCAGTTTAAATGAGGCGGGAATAAAAGAATCCATCCAACAGACTCTTAAGACAAGAATAACAGACAGGGATAGGTGTAAGGCGAGAAAATCAAGAAAAAAAACAGTTGTATTTGAATTGTTTGTTGAATGTATATGTTTCAATTAATTCATTTACATAAATATTGACAGAGCAAAGAAAGAATCAATTTTAAATGTGAAATTAATATTTTTTAATAATGTATTGTAACAAACCACAGACCATCTAGACACATGGTTTCTACTTGATTTTACTCTTACCATTATCAATTAAAAATGAGGAGAGGCGTGGACTACTGTTTGAGGAGACACCATCTGATTCCATGGATGAGGACTGGGTTCCTTCGGATAAGGAATTCACTTCTACGGCTCCACTGGCTTCAGCACATTCCTCCGATTCCAATCCTCCGGCTCCAGCCTCCGATTCCTATCCTCTGACTCCGGACTCGGATTTCTTTCGAGGCTGCACTCCCCTAGAGGAGGTAAACTTTCAAACAGAACAAAGGAATCATTGGGACATGAATTGTACGAGCCATATATCCTACTGCACATAATAACCAAGAACTCGAATTGCTGTATATTTCCTTACAGTTGGGTTTTACTGGACCTCTGGAAAAACGGAGTAAAAGGGAAAAGATGTCCCTGGACGAGGTCTACCATCTCTGTGGCCCAGGATCAAGAGGAGACATGTTGGGTATAATGTCCCATCTCTAGTGTCGTCATCCCTTTTTTAAATCTTGATTTATTCATTTAATATTTGCTACACATTTTTAAAGAAACAATCCCAGAGTTCCCCAAAGAGGTTCTTAAAGACGGCCTTCTATCAGATCCACAATGTTCCATTACACGGACTGAGGCAATCCGGACGGCTATAATCATCAAGCATGGACTTAATTTGGACAGGGACTTCCGGAGAATAATAGAGGCAGACATGACCATGGCATTATGAATATCATGGATTACCTATATTATAGATTTATATTACTTATCCTTAAAAAGAAGACAGAGAGAGCGTTTGTAGTGGGCAGGTGTCTACGACAATGCAAAGGAAAGCAACAGCTTTATTTAAGTTGATAAAAGCAAGAGGAGATATAAACAGACGGGCATAATAAAGGTTTAACTAATTATAAATTAATCTTTTAATTGTAGATTGAAACGTTGTTCTTTTCCCAAGTTTGATTCCTATGTAAAGAGGTTGGACAAACACCTCATTAAGGTCCACAAATTTAAGAGAGGAAAGGGGCAGTTCCTTAAACACAAGTCTGGGAATAAAGGTTATTTTTGAGTGCCTGATCTGTTTACCTTTATAAACTGTCGAACAAAGTTAAATCCCTTGATGCTTTACAATCATTCTTTTTTAAAATAGTTACTTGTTTTTGAGAGGAACTAAATAAGGATGAACATCTGATGATCAGAAAGCTTATTTGAACACCGGAATCACGTCAGTAATTGCTCTACATAAACTTTCAAATAGTGAGGAACTCACCGATGAGGACGAAGAGGCTGAGGAGAGTGAAGTTCTCCCCTGCCAAAACGTAATGTTCTTTCTATAAAAAAAACAAGAGACCCACAGGCCTTATAGGTCACCTGAGCATTATGCAACAACTTTCCAGTTATTGAATTTGATTAATGTTTTAAGCCAGATGGTATATGACATTCACAATTTTGAAAGAGGCACCATTGATCATCATAACAATACACTTAGCAGTTGCTTAGCTTGGTTACTGAATACGCAGGGTAGGGGAACAAAAATGCATTCCAACTAATCAGTAGTGCCCCTAACACTGTGACCTAAACCCCTGACCCTTAAGGTCCACACATTGCACAAATTTTAAAAAGGCACCCTTAATATCAATAAATAAATGATTTATAAATACAAAAGAGCAGATTTCAAACAATAAATTCATTTTCAGTATGTAAGTAGAGCGCCCACCCCACCCCCTGACCCTGGGGCCTTGAAATTCACAAGTCTGCAAGATTAGGGCCCTTGCTGATAATAACTATAAAGGTAGTTCATCTGCTTTATACCCAGAGACAGAGAAGAACATTTTTAAATATTTAATGTATTTTCACTATATAATCAATAGAGCCCCGCCCCCCTAACACCAGAACCCCTGACCCTGGGGCCATAAAATTCATAGTTTTAAAAGAGGCATTCGTGCTCATCACAACTATGTACTTAGTTTATTTAATTCCTAGGAGCAGAGTAGAAGATTTTCAAAGAATTCATGTATTTTCAATATATAATCAATAGAGCCCCTCCCCCAACACCAGACCCCTTGACCCTGGGACCATAGAATTCACAATTTTGGTAAAAACACTCTTGCTCATCATAATTATGCACTTAGTCAGTTTATTTAATACCTTGGAGCAGAGTAGTAGATTTTCAAAGAATTCATGTATTTTCACTATATAATCTATAGAGCCCCACCCTAACACCAGAACCCCAGACCCTGGGGCCATAAAATTCACAATTTTGGTTGAGGCACACTTGCTCATCATAACTATGCACTTAGTTAGTTTATTTAATACCTAGGAGCAGAGAAGAAGATTTTCAAAGAATTCGTGTATTTTCACTATATAATCAATAGAGCCCCCCCCCCCCCCCCCCCAACACCAGGACCCTTGACCCTGGGGCCATAAAATTCACAATTATGGTTGAGGCACTCTTGCTCATCATAACTATGCAATTAGTTAGTTTATTTTATACCTAGGAGCAGAGTAGAAGATTTTCAAATAATTCATGTATTTTCAATATATAATCAATAGAGCCCCCCCCCCCAACACCAGGACCCTTGACCCTGGGGCCATAAAATTCACAATTATGGTAGAGGCTCTCTTGCTCATCATAACTATGCACTTAGTTAGTATATTTAATACCCAGGGGCAGAGAAGAAGATTTTCAAAGAAATCATGTGTTTTAACTATATATAATCAATAGAAACCCATCCTAACACAAGAACCCCTGACCCTGGGGCCATAAAATTCACAATTTTGGTAGAGGCACTCTTGCTCATCATAACTATGTACTTAGTTGGTTTATTTAATACCCAGGAGTAGAGAAGAAGATTTTCAAAGAAATAATGCATTGTCACTATATACTTATTTAGCCCCGCCCTAGCACTAGAACCCCTGATCCCAAGGCCATTAATTTCACAATTTTGGTAGAGGACTAAATGCTGATTACAATCATATAAACAGTTTGACTGCTTGATGTCCAGGAATTAAGAAGAAGATTTTCAAAGATTGCACTAATTTTAGTGGTTTTGGCCCCACCCCCCAGGCCCCAGGGGGGTAGGGACAATGAAATTCACAATTTTTGTTCCCCTTCACCCATAGATGCTATATGCTAAAATTGGTTGAAATTGGTTCAGTGGTTTCAGAGAAGAAGCTGAAAATGTTCAAATGTTAACGCACGACGAACGACGCACGACGCACGACGACGGACGAAAACGGATAGCAATAGGTCACCTGAGTTTACTCAGGTGACCTAAAGAAACGTAAATGTTTATTTATATAATTGAAATATGTTTGTAAAAAAGACGGAAAAATACAGTAATGAGAAGCATTTAAAAGTAATTTATATATCTTTGTTTTCTCTCCATTCCTTGATATCAAGAGGTCTAGGCCTCAAAAGTGGTCGGTCTCTGCTCAATAATATGATTAATGTCGACTAAGCTGTTGTTGATTGATTGAATGTTGTTTAACGCCCGGTCAGTAAAAGGTGACAGCTAGGTGATGATGCCTAATTGTTTTTTTTTACACTTGATACGGATTGCTTTGGAGTTGGATATTTGTCTACCAGAGTTAATAAGTTGAGTTGAGTTCTGTCTACCAGAGTTAATTAACTTAGTTTATTTCAATGCAAAGAGTATCGGTTTTACAACACAACAAATCTAGAACAACTGTGTTTTTGCCTGATAATAATCTAGGAATTGAGAGCTCTGTAGTATTTATATTCTAATAATGTATGTTTCTTTTAGGAAAGAGTATGCAAGATGACAAAATGAGAATAGTTCTCATGTGGGAGAGAAGAGGAAAACTCCATATTAGTGACAGTGAAGCCCTACTAAAAAAAGTATAACCTTTTTAAAAGATAATATATAAATGTTCACTTGAAAATATATTTTTATAATATTGGATGCTACATGTACAGACAATTGACATTTATGTCAACGACAATAGGAGTTCAGAGCTTTTCATGTAGAATGTCACTATCAGATCCCAGGGACGAGGACTGGGTTCCTTCGGATGAGGAATCCACTTCTACGGCTCCACTGGCTTCAGCACATTCCTCGAGTTCCTACCCTCCGACTCCAGACTCCGATTCCTACCCTCCGGCTCCACACTCAAATTCCTACCCTCCGACTCCACACTCAAATTCCTACCCTCCGGCTCCACACTCAAATTCCTACCCTGCGGCTCCACACTCAAATTCCTACCCCCCGACCCCACACTCCGATTCCTACCCTCCGGCTCCACACTCAAATTCCTACCCTCCGGCTCCACACTCCGATTCCTTTCGAGGATGCACTCCGTCAGAAGAGGTAAATTTTAAAACGCAAGTACAATATATAAACATACTAACACCAGTTTATAAGGGAATCATTGGGACATGAATTGTACGATCTATGTATCCTACTGCACATAATAACCAAGAACTCGAATTGCTGAATATTTCCTTACAGTTGGGTTTCACTGGACCTCTGGAAATACGGAGTGCAAGGGATAAGATGTTCCTTGACGAGGCCTACCAGCTCAGTGGCCCAAAGTCAAGAGGAGACATGTTGGGTATAATATCACATCTCTGTTGTCGTCATCCCTTTTTTAAAATCTTGATTTATTCATTTAATATTTGGTACCCATTTTTAAAGAAACAATCTCTGAGTTTCCGAAAGAGGTTCTTAAAGAAGGCCTTCTATACGATCAACAATGTTCCATCACACGGACTGAGGCAGTCCGGACGGCTATAATCATCAAGCATGGAATTAATTCGGACAGGGTCTTCCGGAGAATAATAGGGGCAGACATGGCCTTCCAGGACCATGGTATTATATATATCATGGATGCCTAATTGTATTTTACACTTGATACAGATTGCATTGAAGTTGGAGTTCTGTCTACCAGAGTTAATTAACGAACTTTATTTCAATGCAAAGAGTATAGGTTTTACAATACAACATTTATCAAATCTAGAACAGATGTATGCCTGATACTAATCTCGAATTGAGAGCTCTGCTGTATTTAAATTCTAATATTTTTTGTTTCTTACAGGAAAGAGTATGCAAGATGAAACGATGAGAATGGATGTCATGTGGGAAAGAAGAGGATAACTCCATATTTGTGGAAGTGAAGCCCTACTAAAATAAGTATAAACTTTTCAAAAAACAATATATATATGATGTTTACTTAAAAATATATTTTTATAATGTTGGATGCTACATGTACTGACAATTGACATTTATGTTAAACAACAACAAGAGTTCAAGTCACTATCGGATCACAGGGACGAGGACTGGGTTTCTTCGGATAAGGAATCCACTTCTACGGCTCCACTGGCTTCAGCACATTCCTCCAGTTCTTACCCTCCGAATCCAGACTCCGATTCCTCTCGACCGGCTCCAGACTCCGATTCCTTTCGAGGATGCACTCCCTCAGGAGAGGTAAATTTTAGAACGCAAGTACAATATTTAAACATACTAACACCAGTTTATAAGGGAATCATTGGGACAAGAATTGTACGATCTATGTATCCAACTGCACATAATAACCTAAAACTCGGATTGCTGTATATTTCCTTACAGTTGGGTTTCACTGGACCTCTGGAAACCTGGAGGGCAAGGAAGAAGAAGTCCTTTGACAGGGCCTACCATCTCTGTGGCCCAGGATCAAGAGGAGACATGTCAGATATAATGTCCCATCTCTAGTGTCGTCATCCCTTTTTTAAATCTTGATTTATTCACTTAATATTTGCTACACATTTTTAAAGAAACAATCCCTGAGTTCCTCAAAGAGGTTCTTATAGACGGCATTCCATCAGCTATAATCATCAAGCATGGAATTAATTTGGACAGGGTGTTCCGGAGAATAATAGAGGCAGAAATTACCTTCCAGGACCATGGTTTTATGAATATCATGTATTTCCTATATTATAAGTTTAAATTACTTATCCTCATCAGGAAGAGACAGAGCGATTGTGGATGGCAGGTATCCTCGACCATGCTTAGGAAAGCAACAACCAACAAGGTAAGATTGAAGTTAAAATACACAGTTTTATGTTATTGAAGTTCCTTAAAGCAAGAGGAGATATAACAAGACAGGCAATCTTTTAAATGTATATTGAAACGTTGTCCTGTTCCCAAGTACGACTCCTCTGTAAAGAGACTGGACAAACACCTCCTTAATGTCCACAAATTTGAGAGAGGAGGGGAGCAGTTCCTCAAATACAAGTCTGGGGAAAAAGGTGATTTCTGAATGGCTGATATATTTACCTTTAAGAACTATTGAACAAATTTAAATCCCTTTAACCAGTGATTCTTTACAATCATTTTTTTATGATTACTGGTACTTAAAGCTGAGCACGACTCGTAAATAGACTTTTTTTTTTACTATATTCCTTCGGAAGGAGACTTTTTAGTGAGTAAGAGACAGCCGTCATAATATCATTGTGTTCCAGGATAATAAAGAAAACTTCCTCCAGTTTAAATGAGGCGGGAATAAAAGAATCCATCCAACAGACTCTTAAGACAAGAATAACAGACAGGGATAGGTGTATGGCGAGAAAATCAAGAAAAAAAAGTTGTATTTGAAATGTTTGTTGAATGTATGTTTCAATTAATTCATGTAAATAAATATTGACAGAGAAAAAAAAAGAATCAATTTTAAATGTGAAATTAATATTTTTCAATAATGTATTGTAACAAAACACAGACCATCTACACACTCAATGTTTTCTACTTGATTTTACTCTTACCATTATCAATTAAAAATGAGGAGAGGCGTGAACTCCTGTTTGAGGAGAGACCATCTGATCCCATGGATAAGGACTGGGTTCCTTCGGATGAGGAATCCACTTCTACGGCTCCACTGGCTTCACAACATTCCTCTACACCTCTCCTCCGGCTCCAGCCTCCGATTCCTCTCCTCCGGCTCCAGCCTCAGATTCCTATCCTCTGACTCGGATTTCTGTCGAGGCTGCACTCCCCTAGAGAAGGTAAACTTTCAAACAGAACAAGGGAATCATTGGGACATGAATTGTACGATCCATGTATCCTACTGCACATAATAACCAAGAACTCGAATTGCTGTATATTTCCTTACAGTTGGGTTTTACTGGACCTCTGGAAAAACGGAGTAAAAGGGAAAAGATGTCCCTGGACGAGGTCTACCATCTCTGTGGCCCAGGATCAAGAGGAGACATGTTGGGTATAATGTCCCATCTCTAGTGTCGTCATCCCTTTTTTAAATCTTGATTTACTCACTTAATATTTGCTACACATTTTTAAAGAAACAATCCCAGAGTTCCTCAAAGAGGTTCTTATAGACGGCATTCCATCAGCTATAATCATCAAGCATGGACTTAATTTGGACAGGGACTTCCGGAGAATAATAGAGGCAGACATGACCATGGCATTATGAATATCATGGATTACCTATATTATAGGTTTATATTACTTATCCTTAAAAAGAAGACAGAGAGAGCGTTTGTAGTGGGCAGGTGTCTAGGACAATGCAAAGGAAAGCAACAGCTTTATTATACCCCCCGCTTGAAAAGCGGGAGGGTATATAGTAATCGGTATTTCCGTCCGTCTGTACGTCTGTCCGTCCGTCCTTCCGTCTGTCCGTCCGTCCGTCTCTCGCTTTGGGGTACCCATCTCTTATCCGCAACTCCTCTCGTACCACTGAATGAAATTTGATGCAACTTTCACAGAATCTTTATTACATATTGCCATTGTGCACCTCCTATTTTACTTTTTGATCCGACACATATTTTGGGTTTCCCGGCCACAGGAAAACATGGACTTTTTCACCAGTTATAACCATATGGGAGGCGGGGGGTATCATTTAGTGAGCTCATCGCTCACAGTACCTCTAGTTTAAGTTGATAAAAGCAAGAGGAGATATAAACAGACGGGCATAATAAAGGTTTAACTAATTATAAATTAATCTTTTAATTGTAGATTGAAACGTTGTCCTGTTCCCAAGTTTGATTCCTATGTAAAGAGGTTGGACAAACACCTCATTAAGGTCCACAAATTTAAGAGAGGAAAGGGGCAGTTCCTCAAACTCAAGTCTGGGAATAAAGGTGATTTTTGAGTGTCTGATATGTTTACCTTTATAAACTGTCGAACAAAGTTAAATCCCCTTAACCAATGATGCTTTACAATCATTCTTTTTTAAAATAGTTACTTGTTTTTGAGAGGAACTAAATAAGGATGAACATCTGATGATCAGAGAGCTAAATTGAACACCGGAATCACGTCAGTAATTGCTCTACATAAACTTTCAAATAGTGAGGAACTCACCGATGAGGACGAAGAGGCTGAGGAGAGTGAAGTTCTCCCCTGCCAAAACGTAATGTTCTTTCTATAAAAAAGAAACGTAAATGTTTATTTATATAATTGAAATATGTTTGTAAAAAAGACGGAAAAATGCAATAATGAGAAGCATTTAAAAGTAATTTATATCTCTTTGTTTTCTCTCCATTCCTTGATATCAAGAGGTCTAGGCCTCAAATTGGTCGGTCTCTGCTCAATAATGTGATAAATGTCGACTAAGCTGTTGTTGATTGATTGAATGTTGTTTAACGTCCGGTTGGAGAATGTTTCTTTCGTGTTCGTTATCAGTAAAAGGTGACAGCTAGGTGATGATGCCTAATTGTTTTTTTACACTTGATACGGATTGCTTTGGAGCTGGATATTTGTCTACCAGAGTAAATAAATTGAGTTGAGTTCTGTCTACCAGAGTTAATTAACTTAGTTTATTTCAATGCAAAGAGTATCGGTTTTACAACACAACAAATCTAAAACAACTGTGTGTATGCCTGATAATAATCTCGAATTAAGAGCTCTGCAGTATTTAAATTCTAATAATTTATGTCTCCTACAGGAAAGAGTACGCAAGATGACACTATGAGAATAGTTCTCATGTGGGAGAGAAGAGGAAAACTCCATATTAGTGACAGTGAAGCCCTACTAAAAAAAGTATAACCTTTTTAAAAGATATAAATGTTTACTTGAAAATATATTTTTATAATATTGGATGCTACATGTACAGACAATTGACATTTATGTCAAACGACAATAGGAGTTCAGAGCTTTACATGTAGAAAGTCTCTGTCAGATCCCAGGGACGAGGACTGGGTTCCTTCGGATGAGGAA
>NW_026923671.1:0-22243 GCF_032062105.1 Saccostrea cuccullata | reverse complement strand
TGGGGTTGTGAATATTATTATTTTCACATTTTCGAAATATATATATATGGTCTATTAGGTGTATGTATGATCAAAGCTACCGTATTTACGCGCTACAACAGGCTGAAAAAGAGTATGAAAATATTTCAACGATATAGATTTCTTATATAGAAGAATTCTGAAACTGAGAAATTAAATATAGCCGACATAGACAAAATAGCAGAAAAGTTTGAAATATGCAAAACACTTAAATGAATAAGATGATATTGACAAGTGTGAACTGTTACTGAAACTCACATAGTACGTCGACAACCATTGAATGATTTGCCACACCCATGTAACTGTCGTTGTAATAGTTTTTTGCTGTACATACATAAATTCCAGAACTGTTTCTCTGTATGTTAGGTAGCCCTAGCATGGCTCCATCTTGTCTACAAAGGGGATTGTCAAGCTTGGTCCAGTAGACAATAAAAGAACTTGGATTTCCAGGAACCACATTGCAGGCGGCTGAAAGATTCCCACCCTCTAAAATCCTTTGGTGGTCGAATGTGTACACTGTCGGAGGATCTGCAGCCCAAAGATGAATTGAAAGGTAAGAAATTTTACGGTGTCCAATTTTAAATCAAGATAATTTTTGAACAGTTCAAAATATACAAACTCACATACACACATACTGGTACCATCTCACACCCTTCCTCACAAACAGACAAACACACACACATACACATACACACCCTCACACACACACACACACACCCTCACCCCCTCACACACACACACACCCCCTCACACACACACACACGCAACTCTATCACACATATCCATAAAAACACACCCACCCACGTACACATACACACAGAAAGTTTTCTATTATAAGGCCAGGGTTGCTAATTATGATTCAGTTGAGGTCCCAAAACTGGCCTGTTGAATAAAATAATGTCAAAAATTAATTGAAAAAAATTTCATTTCACTACTATGGGTAGACTTAAGATATTTGACAACTTACAAAAAACATTAACGAACATCGTTTGACTGCTCGTCCCTTTCCCAAGATAATTGTAGTAGTTTTCCGCCGTACATCTATAGGTACCAGAACTGGTTCTTTGTATTCTATATATAATGAGAGTGGTTCCATTAAATCTAAAGTTCGGGTTGTCTGCCTTTGTCCAGAAGACAACAAAAGATCTTGGGTGTCCAGCTGTCACGTTACAGGTGACTAACAGATCTTCTCCTTCTAGAATGGTATGATTACTCAAAGAGGACACAGACGGCTCATCTTATAAAAAAAGATTAACAAGGTATGTTATGCTCATTTTCTCTCCCATTTGGCTGCATAATGGAGCAAGTTTAAGCAAGTTTTGTATATAGAATTGATAATGCATGCCGCATATGGTTGTGTAGATAAATTATCGTAGACGACAATGGTAATAAACATATTGCCATTGCATTTCCACTGACATTTAAATGAGTGCGATTCTGAGGAGGGGGTACTGAGTGTAATTCGGAGTTAGATACCTTGTGTTATTATTATATTATAGGTTAAAAAAAAATTCCGAAACAAGCGCCTGTGCATTTGACGTATATAGAGAAAAAAATACTTTCATTCTGGTTTTATCTAATTTATGCATGGACGATTTGGCCTAGCACCGTTTGTAAAGGAGTCTTACAAACGCATAAGAGATAAAGATTTCGCAAAGAGAAAATTTTCACACATGGCATGACCACGGAGTGACCGATGGAAAAAAAAATGTGCGGGTTTTTTTTAAATAAATGAACAATAGACTTCTGGGATTTTGTTACATAATAATTTTTAAACAACAGGTACAGGTATGACGAAGAACGTTTGGGTTATATATACTTTCAGGCTAATCAACCGAGTCTCTTTTGATAGTTGAAATCGGCACACTTATTTGTGTATTTCAATAATACATTATCCCATTGTGTGTTTATAAATATTGATAAGATAATGTTTGGTTCTATTTTTCTCTTTTATATCTTTCCAGTTCAGTGGCCAGTAATTACTAAATGAAGTGTGGTAATGTTTGCGGAGACTTGCCAAATATTTTGAGTCACGGGCAACAGGAAAGATAACTCCAAAAAGGAACTTTGAAACCAAAGGTTTTCAGAATGTTTTTTCTACATAATTGCATTAAAATCCCTTTTTATGTAATCTAATTCATTAATGTTTCTTATCTACAAAAGGAGTCCTTATTGATTTTTCTCGAAAAGTATTTAAAAGAAGATGAGTTTTATGTACTTTTTATAAAAAAAAGAATAAAGAGCGATATATGGTAAATGTCTCAATAGGCCCCTTAAAATGAATTTCTTAATTTTACTTTATATATAGCTTTAATTAGTACAGCTATATATGTGACCTTTATTGGTCATTTTCATTTTGATCAAATGCCGGTATATTAGATATATGACATTATAAAAATCACGTTTTCCCGCAATTTAAGCATATTTTGAAAAAAAAAACTGCATATTTTCATGCAGTTTTCCTTTTAGAAAATATAGAGCGCAACCTAGAACAAGCTTTATATTTTTACCAAAGATGTATCTATCCAATACTAATTAGTGACAGAAAAATTATATATGTTCTGTACTGCGCTCTACATGTATGTTCCCCTAAAAAACATCAAGAAAAAGGCTTATTTTTGGCTTTTTTGTTAGATAGCAAAAATAGCATTATTTCTAATGTCATTTACAGCTAGAGATTGATTGATTATATACTGTTTAACGTCCCTCTCCAGAATATTTCACTGATATGGAGACGTCACCATTGCCCGTGAAGGGCTGCAAATTTAGGCCCATGCTCGGCATTCAGGGCAGGGAGGGATCTTTATCGTGCCACACCTGCTGTGACGCAGGGCCTCGGTTTATACGGTGTCATCCGACGGACCGCCCCACTTAGTCGCCTTTTACGACAAGCAAGGGGTACTGAAGACCTATTCTAACCCGGATCCCCACGGAGCTTTACAGCTAGAGAGTGCATATAAAGGTAAAAAATATATTAGAAATATTTCTAATATAATATCTTCTTCAAAATAAGTATCAAAAAACATATCTGAATGTCATTCTAAAATGTTGATTTTTAGGGGGCCAAAATTGGCTCTTATCATTTATACTCCTTTATGTTAAAAAATTGATCAATATAATTAATTTTTTATTGCTATTCTTTGAGCTTAAAAATGTGCGAAAAGGTGAGACAAAATTTGTTGTGCTAGGTATGAAAACGCCGTAGGAAAAATTTCTTGAAACTTATGAAATAATTAATTCAAAAAATCAGTACGAATTACATTTTTATCCCTGGACAGCTTTTAAAGGTTAATACGCTTGTTAAAAGTAATGCTCAATAATATGAGAACATAAGCTGTGGGTGTATGGAGGACCCTTAAACTTTAATATGCCAATAAAATAATTGACACGGTTAATATATATGTAATATATTTAACGACGAAATGAACCAGTCCTGTATTCCATCACATTTCAAGTTAAAGATTACCTTGTATTTCCTACAAATATACATTGACTGTAATATTGTTTCCAGACCTTTATTTGAAAGAAAACTTTACAGGCCTGGATATCGAACTTGTAAATATTCTCTATCTAGAAAATTAGCGAAATAATTTTAAAACAGTATCTTTTGAAAAGCTAAAAGTTTAGGTACAAAATATTCACAATGAAGTATTGTTTCTTCCACAGGAGGCCGAAACTGAAATTATTGATTCCAGTTAAGTAAAAAAAATACATGTATTTACATTTCACAGATACGAGGGCCGTTCAAAAATTACGCGGACTTGTTGCACAGAAGAATTATTTGACGACATAATCGGGCAAAATTTCACAAATAATATAGAAGAATCTTTACTTATATGATCTTCAAAATTTCATATCAAAATGTTGTAAATTGGTATTAATTTTGAGTGATTTTTCAGGACATACAGCAAAATCTTCGACGTCACAAGCATTATAAAAAAAATGTGATTGAGCTTTCATTTTCTCAACATTTTCCCTTGAGTATTGTTTAGTTTGAGTTACCTTATCTACTCAGCATCAAAACACCATTTCTTGTCAAGCTTAAAATCTATTAAACAAGTAAAGAATATTCTTTTTTTTTTTTTTTTTTTAAACCAAAAACTACTTTTGAGATATATTGTGATTTTGGTGACTCTCAATCACGTTCTTTACAGTCCGGATAACGTAAACTTTTCGTCTATAATCTTCTTCCCGTCCTTCCGTATAGCCTTTTTTTCAGAGGTCTGTCTAAAATTTCATTTTGCTATTTCTGGGCGAATGTCACGAGTAGCCTAGTTTACTACATGTTTTATTATACATATTTTGGATCTATGTTGCCGATATCTCGAGTATTACACATATTTTAACAAAAGTGTGGTGCACCGTCAATTCAGTAGACGTCATTTTTCACGGTCGTTTTCACGGAAATTGCATCAGAGAAAAATCACTATATTTCTGTTAGTACTTCAAATATTACGTCCGAAATCTAATTACATAATAAAAGAACAATTTAAAGGTATATTTCAGACGTAACAGAAGAGTGACGTTGCGGTCTAACAATTCTTATGTAAGACCGGTCAATAGTGAAATTGTTAGACAGTGAAATGTTAGACTTTTTATAAGTAATAGATATATAGAATGATATTTATAAGGGTATTACAATACTGCATAAGTAATGGAAGCTGCAGATTAAAACGTATCAGTCATTTATCACAAGGCGGGGTTGTTAGATTACAAATAACGTCTTTTCTAAGTAAAAAATCCTAAAAATGAAACAGATATGTCAGACTCTATGGTATCTTATCTGAGTTTTTACTCATAAGATCAGTCGTTGGGTATCGGAATAGTCATAAAATATCATCTCTAAGAAAGTCCCTACAAAATGGTATGCATTATACCTTTCTCCTTGGATAAAAAATTAGAAATCATATGATAATCTTTGTCAAAGGTCTCCAAAATCGCGTAAAATGCGAGAAAGGGTTAACAGATCTGTGTGACTCAGTTTCTTAAGTAAAAGTCGTCTATAATGGCCTCGAAACATAATAAAGTGTTAACTTACACAAAACATCAACATTGTTAAATTGCAGCACCGTCTCTTTGTCGCCATTGCTGTAGAGGTTTTTTGCTATGCAGTAGTAGGTATCGGAGCTATTTCTCAATGTGTGAAAAAGCTCAAGTGTTGTTCCATTTTGATGGAAGGAATTATTGCCAAACCTTCCCCAAGAAACAATAGAAGAATTTCTATACGCTGCGCCACAGTTTACAGAGAGATTGGTCTTCTCAAGTACAAAAAAATATCGCCATAAATTTAGCGGCACATGCGGTGGTCCTAGACCTGTAAATGAGTGAATTATTATTATTATTATTATTATTATTCAGTATAATATTCCACACGAAATTTATCAATTTGGGTAGTTAAATTGTATGGTGGTTGATACTGTCAAAATAAATCCACATGTAAATCGGAAATGCTGATGGTGTGCATCAAGGAATCGACGTGTCGTATACATTTACTTCTGAATCCTGATTTATTGTTTCACAGAACTGTATGTTTATATAATATATTCATTTTAGAAATTAACAATTTTTTTAAAGAAATTTAGAGCAACTATTATAATTACTGGTTTCGGTCATTTGTATTTTGCAAATACTAAATTAAACCTGTAAGGTTTTTCTTTATTTTCAAATGCTTATCCTTATTATGTGCTAAGTAATAAAGTCATGGAAATTTTTAATACTTGACTAGCACTAGCAAATTTTTTCCGATTTTGAGTTATGGAAAAATTGTCAAGTTTATTGTACCGATGCTTATTAATATACAAACTGACCCAACTAATCCATCAATTTTCTTTCCGTTTTATGACATGCTCTATGCGTAGATATCGTAAATATTTTTCAAACAAGTGCATTGTCAAAAGTTATTCTCTCATCATCACTTGCATATTCATATTTATTTCTTTTACATTTCTTCACAAAATTTCAGAATATAATTAGTTTCAAAAACATTATGAATAATAATAAACACTGCTTTCTAAGGAAATTGTGCTCCTTTATAAAGAAAATAAATAAAATATGCTCCCCGGCCTAAATTCTTATACTTCACATTTATAGCAACCTACAATTTTTTTGTTTAGTTTCTTATTCACGCATGCATTTTAGACCTACTGTTGTTTATAAATTCACCTATATGTTTTTGTAATCTCCGCATACTATTGTAAAATGGTGAAGAGATTCAAATAAATGACTGATTAATTGATAGATATCACCTATATCTCACCTCATGCGTACATAACGTGAAAATCTTACTTTCAATATTGAGGATGACTTCCGGACTTTGATATAGCTCATTATCAGAACATCTACAACTCCAGATACTGTTTTGCTCATATTCAGTCATGTTTTCTGCAGGTATAGTCAACGTAAAGGTTGATTTGGACAAACATTCAATGATATATCTCGGATCTCTACCAAAGGTATAACACTTGGAACCAATAACTGCAGCTAAAACAGAACTGTAGCTGTTTCTGTAAAAGCGAACATCAGCAGATCTTTCCCCAGGAGGTACAAAAGCTTCACATGTCCAAGTAAACTCTTCTCCAAGAACCGGAATCTTCGGAGATCCTGTCAGGTTAAACTGCTGACCTAAAACAAGAAAAACAAGTACCGTTCAAATTTTAAAAAATGATAACTGTTCAACTACTTTTTCATGGCTTTTCATTGTCCATTTGTATTCACAACACAATTTAGTAAGTCATACTTTGTATTTATGAAATAGCGGAAGGTTACAAACAATGATTGATATGAAATAAAATTCTCAAAACAATTCATTTTATAAACCGGAATAATAAATTACGGACCCTCGAAACTCCAGATATGCGATCAGGTGCTAATAATGAGTAATTATTCCCTAGCGACAGGTCCCCGTGGAAAAATACAAAGATTTACAAAAAAATAAAGAAAAGAAAAGACACGAGGATCCTCATTCCTTCATGGCACCTAATTCCACATCTAAACTGTTTAGATAGACACATATGTTTGCTTTGCTCCGTTTATATTTTGTTTTATGTACTTTTAGAGTTTTCTCGCTTGTTACAGGGTATATTATGAGAAAACTCCTAAGTTGTTTTGGATTATCAATCAATTTCTATTAGCTGCATTGTTAGAAATATTTCAGCACGCGCAAGTATAATGAAAAGTAGTTGTTAGGTCTAAGTATATAAGGTGCTGGTCAGACGTGAAGACTTCATCGACGAGCATTCAACTAGTTTCGAACACGCTTTTAAGTCACCTGAGTTTCTCAGGTTACCTATTGCTATCCGTTTTCGTCCGTCGTCGTCCGTCGTGTGTCGTGTGTTAACATTTGAATATTTTCGGTTTTTCTCCGAAACCACTCAACCAATTTCAACCAAATTTGGTATACAGCACATATGGGTGAGGGGAAACAAAAATTGTGAAATTGATAGTCCCCCCTGGGGCCTGAAGGGTTGGGCGCCAAAAACACTAAAGTTAATGAAATCTTTTAAAATCATCTTCGTTACTCCTGGAAATCAAGCAGTCAAACTGTTGACATGAATGTTACAAGCATTGAGTCCTCTGCCAAAATTGTGAAATTCATGGCCCCAGGATCAGGCCTAGGGGTTCGAGTGCTAGGGCGGGAAATATAGATTATATAGTAAAATGCATTATTTTTTGAAAATCTTCTTCTCTGCTCCTGGGTATTTTAATAAACTAAGTACATACAGTGTAGTAATGATGAGCAAGAGTGCCTCTTCCAAAATTGTGAATTTTATGGCCCAAGTGTCATGGGATCTGGTGTTAGGGTTGGGCTATATAGATTATATTATGAAAATACATTAAATCTTAAAAAATATTCTACTCTGCTCTTGGGTATTAAATAAACTAACTTAGTATATAGTTATAATGAGCAAGAGTGCCTCAACCAAATGTGTCAATTTCATGGCTCCTGGGTCAGAGGTTTTGCCATTTGGTGTAAAGAGGGGGGGGGGCTCATTTGATTATATAGATATAGTGAATATACATTGATTCTTTGAAAATCTTTTCCTTTGCTTATGGGTATTATGTCAATGATCTTGGTTTATATATTATGACAAAGAAAGGCGCATCTAGCAAAATGGTTAATTTCATGCCTCCTGGGTCAGGGATATAGAGGGGGGTGGTTACATACGAGAAACTTTATTCAGCATATGCTATTTATAGAACTTGTGTATGGCTATGTGTGTACTGAATTTCATCCTAATCTGAATTGTGGTTTTCTAGATATAGAGATAGTTTGCGAGTTAGTTTGCGAACTTTTTGATCACCCCTCGTAGTCTGAAAATAAATAAAAGGCTGTGAAATCTGCTCTTTGGTACTAATCAATCATTTATGATGAAATTAAATTTATGATAAAAATTTCAAAATTTGAAATATGTGGCCCCAGGGTCAGTGGTTTCTTTGGGGTGGGTGCACAACTGGCTGTAAAGTGTAAGTGCATTTTCTCTGTTACTCTGTTCTACCTTCTGATATTAAGTAACTAGAGTAAGCATGTTTAGTGTATAATTATGATAAGCAATAGTGCCTTTTTTCAAAATTTTGAATTTCGTGGCCTCAGGTTTAAAACTGGAGCTAAATTCAATTATTGGTAAGTTAAATTGCTATATGATACTCGGTTGACCTATAAAGCCCGTGGGTCTCTTGCTTTATTTATTCAAGCAATCACTGTCTAGTTTGTTGGGTGTGCAGGACATTATTGACAGTTGGAAACATGGAACATTTTGCATGCATATAAGGCCTTCTTGACTCCTGACCTTTCGCTTGGTGAAATTTACATTCCAGTAGAATTATCATGAAATCAACTTGATTAACTTTCAAAGAATTAACAAAGAGAAAACAAAGAAATGGAAATAATGTTAAAATAATGCATAATTTTTATATATATATAATTTTAATATTTTACATTGTATTTTGTAGATTGTAATGTGGAATAACTTCTTGGGGTCTGCTTCCAATGCATTTCTGATAATTTTGCGTGTTCATTGTACATATCGCAAATAAACTGGTTGATAGGCGCTCATCACATTCTATATCTATGTTCTGTTTATTCATTAAGATACTTAGAATAGAAATATTTTATGTTTGGATGAGTGCCACGAAGGAGAACATAACGTGTAGCATATATATTATATTGGATTAAATTTTTTATTTTAATTCGTTGGGTTTTTCTACGCGAAATAATGTTATGATATATTTCATTTTCGTTTTCACAAGGTTCCCAGTTTTTCCTAAAAATCAATCTATGGTAATTTATTGGTATTCAATATTTAATTTTCACTTACATGTATATACATTCGCACAAAAATATTGTACCTACCCCCGGTATTCCTCGGATAATGTAACGTCTACTTTTTTACAGAATCTTTATTAAATGCAATTGATGACACTTTTTTTCAAAATTATAATTATAAAATTAGTTTAATACTTTTAAAATACAAACACTTCCAAACAATAAACTGTTATTAACACTGACTTGATAAAAATCAAAGTTCTGAACGCACTCATGGGAGTTGAACATGGTGTATAACAAAATCTTTGATCGGGAGGTTAAGTGAGTAAACAATTTTATTATTTCAAATAAAGACAAACTGTTTCAAATTTTTTGTGTTGCAACAATCTTGAGAAAGACATTCAGAGACATTGAATAGCAAAAAAATGGATGTGCCATAATGCATGCCTCCTTACATTAGTCCTTTTTATACCCCCTTCTTGAAAAGCGGGAGGGTATTTATTAATCGGGAATTCCGTCCATCTGTTTGTTACGCTTTAGGTATACCCATCTCTTATCCGTAACTCCTCTTACGCCACTGAGCGAAATTTTCATAGAATCTTTATTACATATTGCCGTTGTGCACCTTCTATTACTTTTTCATCCTACACATAATTTCGGTTTCCCATTGCAAAATATTTTCATATTAGAGGCGGTTGATCATTTATAGAATTCACTGCTCACATGCAGTCTTCAAATTTGTTATATATTTTTCCTTCGCACCTTTACCCATGTGTTATGAAAATTTCAGTTTCGCAGGAATAATATCAATATTTATATAATGTGGATTTTAACACAGCATCTTTTTAAGAGGGAACAGGTTTGTTATATTAAACTTCTCTGTGAATATAAATGTATTTCAGTTACACGAACAATATACATGGAGTACGTCAGAACTTAATTTTTATTATTATTGTGAAAAAAAGCAATACCAAGTTAAAAACAAATATTTAATGACCGAACATAAAAAACAGTGGTATATGTGAGAGTTTGTGTGCATACAAATTATCTGGTAGGTATGTAAATGAGGTTTTCCTTTTATTAAAAAAATATACTTCATTTTGTTGCTTTTAATCGCGATTTTACGAAAACATGGGCGTCCGTTTTTGGTTTTACTAGTAACATTTATAACAGAGTACTAGATGTAACGCTTTTGGAAGGTGATACTGCTGATTTACTAATAAATACGCATATTTCCTAAAGTTTTAATGCATTAAGGAATTAATTTAAACCAAGGAAATATTCATGAAAAGTTTGAATAAATTCTCTGCACCGGTAAAAAAGATATTGCTAAAAATCCGGGACCGCCGGGCGTCGAGAAGACTAGATTCACCGCTTGCCGTCAGTATGTAGAGTTGTCGTTCGTATCTCTTTCAGTGTATGACGCTACACTGAAAATGAGTTCCATTACGAAAAACTTTTGAGGGTCTTTATAATTTAGTTTTACTTTTAACGAAATCTAATATTCAAAATAAGATTACTTTATTACATTTACTTACATTTCAAATTATGAAAATTAGATCAATTCAGGAGAAAATGACATGAACTATTTGTGGCGGATGTTTATGTATGTTTTCTGTTGAATATCATCGGAGTAAATCGGGCGACACAGTAGCCTCGCTTTCGGCTCTTTATAATCAACACAAATTACTGCGCATGTTAAATACGTGATGACCATGGGAGATTGAACATAGTTCAACTCCCAAAAACAATGAAACCGATGAACATCTTCTCTTCGTTTTGCTATGACGTCAAAATGGAACTCGAAAATTTACTTACCTTGTCATTGGCCATTTTTTTGCAAAATTATTTAAAAAGAAATATTCCGATTGTGCCAACAAGTACTGTGAAACTGACATCAAAAAGATGTTTGGTTTTCTGATAATATCTATGTGGTTTTTGGGGGCCAGTTCTTCCAACAATCTACTGGGTACTAATTGCGCGCCGTTACTAGCAGACCTTTTTTTTATTCATGTGAAGCAAAATTGCATAGTACAAGAAAAAATTCGAAGCCCCTCGGTTTTCAATGACGTCTGAAACGAGTTAAGATTTTTCACAAGGATCGTAAAACAAAAATACAATTTATCATTTTGCCATCACATGTGCGTTGTAAAATGAAAAATAAAAGAGATGATTTTTTCGTGACAATCATATCATGTTTATTGAATTTTTTCTGTATATGTGAATGATGTAGGCTTTACATGTATCTCTACTCAAATAAATTGTAATGTGCGTCAGGTCATGAAAAGTATATTGTTGAGTATATGCTGTGGCGAAAATGAAACCTTTTCCTTCCACTCTTTTTTTTTCAAACTAGCATTGTTCATTGTTCTTGAATGATATATTTTTTTTAGAATTTCGTTGAATGTTTATTCATAATATTTCTTTGTTGTTCTTTTACAATAATTTTTATCATTTTTATCTAAGTTCTTCATTAAGAAGGGAAAATGTCAACATTGCTATCAGATGCACATATAATTGGCTGATTTATTGTAAATTCAGAAAAAAAGGCGAATTATAGCTTAATAGACTTACTTTTCATGACATTAAAATGAAATTAATTTTTTATCTTAGAGCGTGAGTTTTTTTTTTACATTCAGGTACTTCTTTAATGCGCGTCATATTTCGCCTGATTAGGAACATTGTCAATATTTAAGTACATTTGCATTTCCAAAGCTTTCACATACATTTAGAAGTTTTCAGTTCAATAAAAAGAAATTTTAAATGTAATGACTAAAATATGTTTTCTTTTTTCTTGTTTTTTATAGAATAAAACATATGGAGATAATAAACAGTATACCCGATCAAAAGTTATTAAACTAATACAAAATAGAAGCAGACAAGGACCTTCAAGACATCAGACGTAGGATCAGGTGCATGGAGGAGTGAGCATCCCCTACTGACCCTGATGAAAAAAAATGAGGAACTTTTTAAACTTTATATCCTGTTTAACTAAAAAATAAATGTCAAGGTTAAAAACTTCACTGGGAAATTAAGTTGGTCAGTCACTTGGATAAACTGCTTTGAAGTCTGAATGTCTTTTCATGCGCGGTGGTCCCGTACTGGGCCACTTCAACGCCCAGTGAAGTTTCTAAAACTTGTATATACATTTGCAATGAACAAAAGTATCAAGTTTCACACAAATAAATATTGTATTGACTGTCCGTCGAAGATTTTAATACAATTACACAAGGTGTAAATCGGCTTGAAAATCGGTTTTGAACGCTTCGAATTCATCTAACAAAGGATTCTGTTTTGAAGGAAAAGGCTACTTGTGATCAGTAATGGTTAGCAATCTCTTGGCTCCAAAATATATATATATATATATATATATATATATATATATATATATATATATATATATATATATATATATATATATATATATATATATATATATATATATATAAAACAAGTTTTTCTTTTTAGTTTCATACATATAAACTCAAAAGAATTGGATTTAAGATTTATCTTAAAGATAATAAAAGATAAGACTTATCTTGTTTTAAAGAAACAATTTCAATTCAATTAAATATTTTGAATATTCTTTTCTATAATTGCTTAGTAGAACAAGAAATTTATAGATACTATTTCGTGATTAAGTCCTGTAATGACCTATGACCTTAAAACATTTCATATACGTACTCTCTGTATGTTATTATTAATCAGAGTTACAAGTATATATTTACAATTTTTTTTACCTTTTAAGGACATGGATAAAAATCATTATTTCCTATCTAGCTTGTAACACGAGCTTTGATTGGTTACAAAGTCGGGTGTAAATATCCGTGCACCCGACTTGAGCCGGGTGTAAATAAAACGTGACGTCACAATGCATACATTCTCTATGATAAAAGCTAAAAATCATGTTTACAAAGCATTTTTATGGGTACAAAGGAAATAAATTCGTTATCCAGGTCCAATCAAGGGTGTACCTGGATAACTAATAGTACCCGGTATTTAATATATGTATTGATTATAGAAAGTTACATAATAGAGGTTTAAAACCTCAGTCTTATGAAACCTAAAATGATAAGGAATCACTTTAAATCCTAAAGCTTTGAAGTAAATTTCATTAATAAATATTGAAATAATTTCATTTATAAGTTCATTTTATAATCACTTCTTGTGTAAATTGATGACAAATTTAATCCGTCAAACGTTTCTTGATTGACATACCTGAAATTCATAGATTAACAGTTGTATTGATATATCTATTTCAAAAGACAGTTTGAATCAATGATATATTAACAAGATGCTAATGTTCCTTTAACTTAGACGTACAATCAAGAAGAATGATATTAGAGGCATTTAAAAAATATTTATATAGTAGTTATTGCATCAACTGCTGAAAAGATATATATATATATTTTAGAAATGCTGAGCGGAAACTATACATTATCATTTTTAATGCAATAATAGATACTATATATATAAAGAACCAACCTTTTGATAATTTAGCACAATAAACTGCTATACAAACAGACTGGGTGAGTAAAGGAATAATCCATTTTCTTTTCTTCTGATTCGACGTCATGATTTTTCAAAATTGCTGAACGCCACAGCTGTTTTATCTGTTTTGCGTTGGATCCATTTAAATAAGCCTGTGCAATTGTACGACACATATTAAATCACTTTCCTTATCTTTAAAAAACTTCCTGGAACACACGATATTGCTGCAGTTTAACTCAATGACCAACATTTATTAAATTTGTCTAGACGACATTTAAAGAGTACCTAGGAATGCTAAAAAAAAATCATCAATGTATATTCTATGGGTAGACAAACTTAATCATTTTCTGTTTGTTGCTAATGGTTAGATAGAAATATATATTCGTCAAAAAAGAAACACATAGTAGGAACAATACCCTGATTCTTTTGTCATACTTTTTTTTCAGACGGATTTGATGCATTCGAGAATAAGGCGTTATTTTGATGCAGTTGTTAACTTTACATTTAATCTAGACACAGACAAAAAGATCTGATTTAAATATGCAAAATCTCTCAAAAATTGTTGATCTCAATTTTCATTTGTTTGTTTCTGATGCAATCCCTTCAGGCACAAAACTGCTATCAAAAGCAGACTTTATCAATATTTTGAATTTGATTTTATCTGGAAATTGACGTTATTTAAAAATGCTGCATCTAAATGTTGCTAAGCACAACAACGAAAATGGGAGATTGGAAGCAGGTGTAGGGCAGCCTACAACTGCAAGAGGTTTTAATATTACACACAACACCATTTTAAACTTATAAAATATATATCATACACAATGAACACGCAATATTTTTTTTTTAATTACGACAGACCACGTGTGGCATAAGCAGCACAGGATAACTTCAGAGGTCGGATCCCAATAACGTCATCAACATCTTTAACTATCGCTGAAATTCACAGAACATCTGATTAGATCATTTGAAGTTTAATAAAGAATGCTTGAAGAGGATTATCCATGCCATTGTTCTGTCTCAATAACACCCAATATATTAACTTTAAAGATCTTAAATCAACAGAGTATGGTCACAACAACTTCGCTGAACATTTCAGTTAAGCTACCAGTTCAGAATGTTTATCGGAAAGCCTGTTATAAGTTCAAGAATGCTAAGGCTTCATAATGAACGTTAGTTTGAAAACTGCCTCCAGGACGTTAGAAGATTTGTTGGGGGTAGTGTAATGACATGGAAAACGATATTACATAAAAGTAAGACTGATTTTGGTTCATATTCAAAGGACTTTGATGGAAAAAGTTACGCTAATAATGTTCTCTCTGCACATGCCATTTCAATTTTGCAGCATCCTCTAGCGGTATTTCAATCTGACAATACACAGTCACATATAACTTGTTTGACAATCAGGTAGCTCTGGGGTCGATTTTTTATTCAAGTGCCAGGCTAGCATTGTACATCGTTTTTGATTAATAATATTCAGATGTCAGTTGAATATTATTTCAAATTTCTCCTTTACTGCTTTATCGTTGTTATTCCATGTATTATTACACAACGGAAAATGTAAAAAATTCTCATCAATTTTTTTTTAATATTGACAGTTTTACTATTAATTATGTTGGTTTCCCCTCTTATAAAAAAAAATATCGCTAAACACACATTTATGCCATTGAGCATTTTCAACTGGTAAGTGAAATAAATGATCGATATATCCTATTGATCAGGTCTTATTTTTATTACTTATAGGTACCTCTTAAAATAGTTCACATTGATAATGAACATTGCCAACATTCAAGTACATTAAGCTTTTCGAATTTTACGAATAACTAAATGAAATTATTAACCTTTCTATAGAAAAAAATATATAGAATATATCAATATAAAAGAAGGAACTGCGCCTCATTTAACAATTATTTTCTCGGGGTGGAAATTTTCAATGTTACACTCAAATATGAATCATTTCCTTCAATCTTGTCAGGCTTTAAATGTCTCAAAAAGAATATTAAAATTACTTGAATTCCCACGTGTATTTTTACTTTTTTACCTTTTATTTTTACTTGAACCATTCATCGATTTAATGAATAGTACAGTATCATTTAATTACAGAATACTAGTATATACATCCATATACGATGCAAACGAAACAACCTTGAAAAAAATGGTGCTTATGCGATTTTCAAAAAGGAATATAAGGACTAAGTTGTATGGCGTTAGACATAATAAAGTAATTATAATTTTTAATAAAAAATTACTGTGGGCTGTAGAGAGGAAGGTAAAGGAAACGTTTTGGTTGGTAAAGAACAATTCTGTTCACAAGTATTAGTTCTGGGTATTTTTTTAATAATGACAATTTTCTACCCTAGGCAGCAATTCTTATAATTTTTTAAATCATATATTATCAATATTTTTATATTTTTCAATGTAATTCATTAAAAAATATATTTTTGAAACAGTACAAAGGAAAATCTCATATAACACCTCAGTTTCTAAACATGTATGCGCCTTTTCTAAAAAAAAAAATCGGCCGATCCAATAGTGGCCATGCATCAGACAAATTCGAGATCATGTATATGTATTTCAAACTGATATTCCTTTTCATAAAGGAAAAAAATCAACCTGTTCGATAAGGCAGGTATAAGATAAATCTTTAAGATTTACGTTGTATGTATCGATATATGCCTCATACAATTCTGCATTAAAAATAACAGACAGTTTCCTGACGAGCCTCAAACTCTCTGATATTTTTAAATATGTATTCGGCATATATCCAAAACAGATAGAACGCTCGCTCTGTGACCGAACTGTTGTGTGTCTATATCTTGATTTCGGCAGACATAAGTCAATAAATAAAAATGGGTAGTAACTGTTCCTTTGTAATGTGCTACTACACTAGTGCTTTTGAAGTAAAAATGCGGATCCCTCAGATAAGACCTAAATTAAAAACCGAGGCCCAGTGTCACAGCATGCAATGACAGTATAAAGTAACGTCTCTATACATGATGAGAGGAAAATTTTCGCATCAAACAATCAATCTAAAAAATCGTGTTTCTGTTAACAAACAACTACTGTTACATCTTAGAATTAGCTGCTCTTTTTCTGGACAGCATTCTTCACAAAAAGCTTTATTTATTCCTAATTGGGCTTACATTGTAGTTTAAGTGGTCAACTTTATTGCCTTTACAAAGAATTTTTATAAAAGAAAAAATTAAGATATTTTTATGAAATATTATAATGTAACAATTAATAATTATTTTTGTAAACATTCAATGAATTAATCATGACATATAATGGGATAACGAACATTATTCAAGCTCAAAAATCAATTTAAAGATACAAAAAAAGAAGCAGAGCAAAAACAGACGTCCCAACTGTTTGAGGTGGGATCAGGTGTCATCTTATATAACATAACCAAAAAAGAGGAAAAAAATCATTATTAGTTTAAATTCTACAGTGGTATATCAGCATAGGTTTTAAACTTCAAGATCACATCTGATTATATTTAGACCTTTATACATCTGCTTCATCTAGATCAGTGATGTTCTACATTTGTTTTGGATTTCTGGAAAAGAAAAATGAAGAATTTATATCATACAATATAATAACAACCGGTGTTTTATTTTGATCAATTTGATTACAGTTTCTTTTTTCAATATACTTGTGTAAATAAAACCAAAAGATAATCATAACATGCATTAAAGTTCTTAATTTGCTTTAGTGTATGATATGTGCCTCTATATATGTACATGTGGATAAAAGCAAATAGAATACCAGTCTATTTGTATTTTATCTTCTTGATTTTTGCACTGTACCACTCGGCTACATAAAGGTTATCTTTGCTGTCTGTACACAATCCATGTGGGCTTTCCAGATCTAGGCTATCAAGATAACGAAGAAATGTTCCGCCCTGATCAAGGATATGTACGCAATTGTTACTGCAATCAGCCGTCAAGATCTGCCTCAGGCTATCTGTGGCTATGCCTCGTGGTGCAAATGCTTCTTTCTTGGTACTTGGTGAATAACCGGAATACCTAAACCGGAATTTACCGGCGTGGTTGACAACCACCACTGAGCCTGCTCCACAATCAGCTACACAGATATCTCTGTTTCTGTTCTCTGTTATATACCTATAAAATTTTCCTGGCTTGAAAAGAGGCTTTCGAGAATCATCTAGCTCAATCGTCTGTTTTTCGGTTGTCCCAGAAAAACGGATAAGTTTTGTTCTTTTCCAGTCGTTACTGAGAATGATGACTAATAAGTCTCCATTCATGGAACAGGAAACGTTGTAGGGTTTCCACCTTTTCAACTTTATCAATTCCTTAGCTTCTTTATCTTTTACTAAATTTACAGTTCCTGCATCATCGTCTGTGTAAACTAATTCTCCATTCTTTGTCACTGCAATAGGGTCTGTAAGTCTCGTTAACTTTCACTTTCGTTTTCTAACTTCCGGGTACTTGGGCGTTCTTGGAGACAATGAATTACCGCTTGGCATTTAGTTTTAAGCCTCGCGGTGGACTAGCAGAGCCTGTCATGTCGTTTGTTTCCTGATTATTGAAAAGAAGAGGATATAATGGATTGATTGATACAGGTAAACAGCGTTTAACTGCTTTATTGTTTTAATAAACGACGTACATACAAGCCATTCCGAATGGGTCACGATTAGCAGTGTGGTTGGCGAACATTTTAAAGCATAAAGGAAAATCAAAATATTTTTAAAGCTGGAATAATGTGTTTCCAAACAAAAACGTTCCCTAAAGATTGGTTTCTTAAATTTATTTCATTTATTTAGCACACGGGACGGGTGTATAGAATGGGGGGGGGGGCATAATCAACAAAATAAAGGTAAACAGCAATTTTCAATGCTATATTATGTATATATTTGCAATAAACAGGGGGGCTAAAGCCTATGTATTATACGTGTATTACAGTAGAAATAAATAGATTTACTTGCTATGTACTCTATCCAGAAATAAAAATGTCAAATATTACTTCTTTCATGTAAACAGGGATGTATACACTAAATATATTCAATTTCAATATAACTTGTATAGCCTTATGACTCCCTTTCTGAATACTCTTACAATTATGAGACAGACTTTTTTTTTCCTTCTTAAAATAGGAATTAGAAATAGGAATATTTTTAATGAAGGCTTAGGCATTTGTCAGATAGATAAATCGTCTCCAAAAAGGCAATGACTGGGTCCATAGGACATTCATACTTCAACGATAGAACATTTTATCTACATTTGTCATCATATTAATTTATAGGGATCCAGCAGATATGGAAAAAGGGACAACATTTCGACTGAATGTGTCATCCATATACCGGTATAAATTTGTTCTGTTCATGAGGCATACATACTGTAAATGTATTACATTTGGTGTGTATAATATTTGATGGAAATTCAATTTTCAACAAGTTATCATTCTATTAGATATCTGAATGTGCTAGTTATTAAATTCATATACAAGACATTTAGTGATGTACTTGGATAGGCGGACTATGTTTTCCACTAAATAAAATATATGGCTAAATGTAATATGTTTACATTATGTATAGTATTTCTCATAATTCTTATACTCATGAAAAGTGTGACAACTTCCAAGTAGTTAATGATGGAATTTATTTTCTTTTGTATCGAGTAAATTTTGGGCTGCTCTTTTTTCTTTCTTCATTATCAAACCTACTAGTTCATTTACTTATCAAATTCAGGAAAGCTCACATACAATGATAAATAAATTAAGTTGAATGAACCATAATACCAGTTAAGTTTGGCACATACTTTCTTATTAAATATCAAATTTGATTGGTAAAAACATTTGTTAACAATTACTTTTCTCCTTCGGTGTGCCTAACATTACATCTCTATGATTCAAAATGCATGTCGATACATGTAGGTACATGTAACTTCTCCATAAAAATAGCTAACTGTGCAGAGTGTTCGCACACTTGTTTCAACGAATGACATTTTCTTAAAAATACCTCAGTGTAACAAGACAAATATTGCATGTTTATTTTGATACACTATACATGAACTTGAGAATAAAAAAAGTTGACATTGTATATTTGCTAGTTACTTGTGTAATTAGTTATATATTTATATATATTTAGGATGTACACAGGCATAATATATCACTGTTAATATTTGAGAAAGTATTCATTTTTTGTGAAGATGCTCACTTCCACTTTAATACATTTGCCAGGTTCTTGTGAAAAGTGTTTTATTTGGCACCATTCAGCTACAAATACCCAATGTAATCTTTGCCGGTGGAATTGTGACCTCAATCAAGTGAATCAACTGCTCATGACACTGCTAAATGGCAGAGAATTTTCTTCTGAGACAAGCAGTTTGTTTCAAACATTTTACACCTACAGGTTAGTACTTATAAAATTTTGTTTGAAGGAAAATAAAGGCTAACAAGATCTGAAAATACAAGCCAGATGTACTACAAAAGTGTTGATACAAGTCATTTAAAAAATTCATTTCTTTGCAGTTAGTGATGATTGCAACAGAAGTTTTTATCAGAATCTCGTCCGACATCATAGGTACAACTGGTCACTGTGATTTCTTAAATAAGAGGACATATTGTGAAGGCGCCTAGGCGGTAACATATGTACACGTGGCTCCAAATGATGCTTGACTGTTTTCCTTCACTTTATACGTAAACCTGGATTGGTCTTTGATGCAATAATATAGAGCCATGTCATGTTTTAAATCCCATCTTCCCCTTGTCTCAAAGTGCTGAAATAAAATGATTTTGATTTAAATATATATTTTTTGTTTTTATAAAATGTAACAAAACATTTTACAGAAATTAAAATATTGTACAAGTGGAAATTTTAGCGAGATCATGATGCAAATTTAATGATTTGTCCTTTAAATTTGGTATTTTCTATTTAGAGAGAAGTAATTGTAGCGATTTTTAAAGAATTACTAACTTTATAATATTTGTATATAATTTTCATTAACATAATTATTACACCTAAAACACATTTAATTTTCAGTGATATTAAATTTTAGCAATCTCAGAAACCTAGCTGATAATGCCTCGCTAAAAATTACGCTTACACGGTATTAAAACTACCAATTAAATAAGTATCTTAAATGAAAATCTTTTGAAGGATTTGCATGTCAATTCTTTGCTGATAGGGTTACTTACCTTTAATAATGTCATGACAAGTGAGGCACATGGCTGGTCTTCACGCTGGATGAGTTCTTGATCAAATCAGTGATGTCCTAAGATTTCCAGATAAGCTGACAAAAACCTGTAATTTAGCAAACTTCTGTAAAATGTCATTCGAATTATTGCACAGTTGTTCCAGTATGCATTACTGATAATTTAGGTGTAATGAGTTATAAATCTGGTAAATATCCATTTATTGGATATTTAATACAAATCTTAACCTTCTTCATTAAATTTTATCAATATTTTTACAAGAAAAACAGACTGAAATTGTCCTTTTTATACCAAAAAATGTCAAAGGCCTTTTCATAAAAAAAATTGATTTAAAAATATTTGTTTTACACACTGTATTTTCATATCTAGAGTGCCCCTACTAAGGCCAACAATAACAAAATGATTTGTTTGATCATGATGTACTCAACCTTACCCATTAAAATCTGCCCTAACATTAGTAATCATTTTATTAGCACTTCAATTTTTTTTTAAACTTCATCAAATTTCTGAGTCTGTGATTTTTAATATGAGGGTAATGCATTACTGGACATCCATGACCTTTATGTAATATTTTGATATACTATGTCTTATGAAAATAAATTCTATATATATGTCCTAGAATTTATTCTGTTGCATCTGATCAATTTCATACCTGTATTTGATTTGCATTTTTAAGGAGGCTGATCATTCAAGTCAGTTTAGTCAGTTTAGTGCTTGACTGGATCTTTCAGCAACAGCATCTTTCATCTTTGTTACTGCCTGGTCAATCTAATTAAAATTAGATGTTAGGTCCACTCGCGAACTCGCTACATTAACATCTAACAACATCCCATAGAGGGTCACGTCAGAGGTCAAATTCGGAAGAACTCTAGACTTATTCCCTTCGATTACGTCAACAAATAGCCGATGATTTTGCCAGCGACAATTTGATTGGTTGATACATATTGCCCTCCGACGCCACCCTCTATGGGATGTTGTTAGATGTTGTTAGTGTAGCAAGTTTGCGAGCGGATCTAACATCTAATTTTGATTAGATTGCTGCCTGGTTCTCTTGCACTTCTGCTATAAAATAAGTTTTAATGTATATAATTGTATGAGATTGATGAATAAACAAGCAAATTCAAAGAATTGTGGTCCCCCGCTTTCGGTATCTTTGTGGGCAAGATATCATTTTTAGGGTCAAGGTCAATAAGTAAAAGTTTTTGGTATCCCACGAAAGGTCTTGCCATAAAGAATGCATATATTTAAAATATAAAAGTCCTAGTTTCTACCGTTCAAAAGTTGCGACCAAGGTTAACGTTT
>NW_026923670.1:0-22268 GCF_032062105.1 Saccostrea cuccullata | reverse complement strand
CCCTAGGTTAGGGTTCTTGTGTTAGGGCGGGGCTCTAATGTTTATATAGTGAAAATGCATGAATCCTTTGAAAATCTTTTCCTTTGTTGCTGGGTATAATGCCAAATGATTTTAGTATATATTTATGACAAAAAACCAGCTTCTTCCAAAAATGGTCAATTTCCTGGCCCCTGGGACAGAGGTACTTTGAAGGGGGGGGGGTTTACATAGTCTGAAATAATTTAATGCTTTGAAATCTGCACTTTGGTATTAATCAACAGCATTGTGAAATTAAATTTTAAAAAAATTCTAAAATTTTGAAAGATATGGCCCCGGGGTCAATGGTTCCTGTGGGAATGGGGGACTAAACTGTCGACCAACCCTAACACAAGTAGCCCTGACCCAGGGGCCCTGATCTTCACTAAAAAGTAGAAATGCATTTTCTCTGTGTTGCTCTGATCTACCTCTGGGTATTAAGTAACCAAAATAAGCATGCTGAGTACATAATTATGATAAGCAGTGGTGCCTTTTTCAAAATTGTGAATTTCATGGCCTCTAGTTTAAAACATGAATCAAATTCAATTGTTGGAAAGTTGTCGCATGATACTCAGGTGACCTATAAGGCCCGTGGGCCTCTTGTTATATGGAAGTATCCTCAGGTAGGGTAGATTCAAATTTATTCAAATCATGACCCCTTAGGTTAGGGCAGGGTCACAGTGGACTTTCAAATTTTTACATTGGAATGTACAGGAAAAATCTTTTCAACATGCTCAAGAACAGCAAAGTCATGGTTGCATGGTTATGCTTTTATGGAAGCATTGTCAGGATAGTGTCTAGATATTTAAAAAAAAAATCATGACTCCAGGAGATAGGGTGGGACCACAATAAAAGTTCAAACTTACAGAGAAAGAAAATAAAAAAATAATGTAATTATCCTAAATTAGTGTTGATTCAAGTTTGCCTACATGTAAATTTGTTTAAACCATACATCTCTTTTAGGGTTAGGATGACTTATGCATTTACTGAATTGATTTTGCTTGTTTCTATCGACAGTGCTCAAGTAAGCAATGTGGTCCATGGGCCTCTTGTTGTTTTCCCTTATGCTGATTGAAATAAGTGATTTGTACATGGAGAAAGGTTTTCTTTTTATAATTGTTTAGATGGTAAAGAGAAAAAACAACTCGGGTCGAGGAAAACGCCTTAAGGACAAACTGAGAAAGAGAGAGCAGAGGCAGGAGAAGACCCTCCCCACATCAGATGCCCTACCTGATGATAAACCACCAGAGTCTACTGTCCCTTTTGGGGCAGTAGATGGAGCTGTCTCAGTTCCACCCAGTAACTTTCTGGGGCAAGGTTCTATAGGGTTGCCGCCTATTGAGGGAAAACCCTTGGCCAGGTTGCAGGCCTCTCTTCGCGAGAAAATGCAACCAAACGCCCTGAGTAATGCATCTTCTCAGGGAAGTCGTCTGTGTGCCCGAAACGGAGGCATGGCACCGTCCCCTGACTCCCCACCGTGGGTTTGTACTCCAGCGAGGGTACCTGAGCCGGACACCGTGCACGTGTCTGGCTCAGCAGGTCAGGCGCAGCTGGATATGTCATCCTCCAAGGGGGATGAGTCCAGCAGGAGATTGATTGATGCAAACCAGAGTAAAAGAACGAGATCTAAAAAGGATACTAAAAGGAATTTACATGATGAAAATGAGAATATAGAAAATGTATATGAGAGAAGTAAATTAGATTGCAGATTTGAAAGATCACATACTGGTGGACTGGATGGTGCTGAGTATGCATGTTTTATTGATGATGATCCAGTAACAATGTCTCAGGTAACTGTTCAAGGTTCTTTTCATCAGGGTGACTTTATGTTTGGTGAAAATGCAGGAACACAATGTGTTGCAAACTGCTTAACAGCATTAGCTTACCACAAAATTAAGAATGCGAAACAATGGAAAACTCCGGATATGAATAAAGTGTTAACAACAGGTGATGAGCTTTATACATACTTACAGCGTAGTTCAACCATTGTTAGTAGATACCTTTTAGTTGATGAATTGCCCCAGTTCTTTGAGTGTTTTAACAGAATGTTTGAGTTCAAAGCACATGAATCTTTATGTAGCCTGATAAATTTGTCTGAAATAGAGCCAAACTATGACGAGTTTAATGCGTATTCAATTTTAGATGCATTGGAGATTGCTCTTGGAGAAACAAGTGGGTGTTTTATGTGTTTCAGTGGAAATACGTTTTTGATTGGAAAAACATCAGATGGTTTCTTTACATTTGATTCACATTCAAGATCATCATTAGGGAATATGACTTTTAATGGAAAGAGTACAAGGATACTGTATCAATCAGTTTATGATATATACAATCATGTATTGTCATTAGCATTATCATTGGGACTTAGTGGAATTATTGAATGTGAAGTAACTGGTGTGGATTGTTCAGTTAAGAAGTTAACATCTTCTGATGAACGTGGTCTTCAAATTGAGCAAACAGAAGTTTCACATGATTTTATGGAGTCTAATCAGCCTTTTGAAGAGAATGCAAACACTTTAAATGCAAGTAGTCAGTCAGTTGCAGATGATGATGTTGAGTTTGTTTGCAGTGAAAGTCACAGTATTGATTTCTTGCCATTATGTAGCAGTATGAAAGACCAGCTTTGTGAAATTATGGGAATTCCACAGTCCAACAAAGTTCATGATGATGAACATGTCTGTTATGTTGAAGAAATAGGTGCACCTACTGGCTGTGTTGAAATTCAAAGGGATGGAAATTGTTTCTTCAGGGCCATTTCATTTTGTTTGACTGGAGTTGAGGATTATCATTACCAGATACGATCTGCAGTGTGTCAACATCTGCTACGCTATACAAAATTGTTTGAAACCTTTGTAAGACCTGCAGAACGTTCTGTTGAAAATCACTTGTCTTTAACAGATATGTCAAAAGATGGTTCATGGGCAACTGAAACAGAAATCCTTGCACTCTGTCATCTCTTGAGTACTGATGTACATACATATTCAGAGAATCACTGGATTACATATTCAAGACGATTGATAGAACCAACAACAAATGTTCAACCGTTAGGATCAATTTATTTAGATCACGAGAATCAGAATCATTATAATGTAGTGATAACAGTTGCTGGAAAAGAAACAGAGAATTTCATGAAATCTGAATTTGTTGGGAATGAAGAATACAGAAAAAAACAAATAAATCGAAACCGCATGAGGGCAGTACGTATTACTTCATCTTCAAAAAAATTATGTAGTCATGAAATGAAACTAAGGAATGGGGATTACATGGAAAGGAGATCAAGAGCAGCAAAACTGAAGTACAAGACAGACCTTAAATATCGATTAAAAGCATTAGCAGATGGAAGAAATAGGTACAGGAATACCAAAGCGTATCAAGCAAAGGTAAAAGAAAGGAGTTTGAAAAAATACACTTGTGACAAAGAACACAGGTTTAAAGTCTTGGAATACAGCAAAAGGAAATACATAGAAAATGATCTGTATAGACAATACAAGAAGAAAACAAGCATTGAAAAATATAGTTCAGATGTAGTGCATAGAATGGATGTCCAACAAAGGAGTACAGAGAAGTACAAAAATGATGATGTACACAGAATGGATGTCAAACAAAGGAGTACAGAGAAGTACAAAAATGATGATGTACACAGAATGGATGTCAAACAAAGAAGTACCATGAAGTACAAAAATGATGATGTACACAGAATGGATGTCAAACAAAGGAGTAGAGAGAAGTACAAAAATGATGATGTACACAGAATGGATGTCAGGCAAAGAAGTATACAGAAGTACAAGAATAACGAAGTACACAGAATGGTTGTCAAAAAAAGGAGTACAGAGAAATATAACAATAATGAAGAACACAAAAATAAGGTAAAGACTGTTTTGAAAAGAAAATATAATACCAGTGCAGATGAGAAGAGAAAAAAGAAAGAGAATGTTCTTAATCAGAGACGTGCTCAGAAAGTGAAGCTGGAAGAGGAAGATGAAGTTGTGAAATTGTTTAAAGAAAGTGTCAGAAGTGGCCCAGAGTACACATGTTGCTGTTGTCATCGTTTATTATTTGAACACCAAGTTCAAGGATGTAGACTTGAAATGTACAAAGAAAGGAAGAAGGTGAATGATATTGCAGAGACTTGCATACAAAAGAAATATGTTCATGATTGCACATTGTCTTGTCCAGTGTATTGCCCACAGTCATCATTATGGATATGTTTTACTTGCCACAGAAAAATACTGAGTGGTAATACACCAGCAGAGGCAGTTGTAAATCGAATGTCACTAGAGGAAATTCCAAGTGAATTGAAGGATTTAAACAGTTTGGAGCAGCATCTCATTGCCTTGCATATTCCATTTATGAAAGTGATGGCTCTACCCCAAGGTGGTCAAAGAAATGTACACGGACCTGTTGTATGTGTGCCGTCTAATGTGCAAAAGGCAAAAAGTTTACCCCGAAATGAGAATGACAATTTATTGTTAAGAGTTAAGCTGAAACGAAAATTAGCTTACAAGGGTCATTTTGAATACCAGTTTGTTAATCCGAATCATATTAATATGGCTCTTGATTATTTAAAGAAAGAAAACAAATGGTATAAGGATGTTGGGATTAATACCACGTGGGAAGAAAATAGTGACCAAAATGATTTGCTATCAAATAAGTCGACTGAGTTTGTAGACGAGGAAATAAAAGAAGGAGATAGAGATAAGGATCCAGAAGTTGTTACTGACACATGCTTACAACCTGTGGATATTGCACAAGAAGTTCTTGATCATTACTTTGACGATGTTTACAATATAGCACCTGGCGAAGGGAAAAATCCAATCAGAATGTTGCAAGAAGAGGGAAACGAAGCAAAGACATTTCCTCATTTATTTCCAAGTGGCAACTTTTCTTGGAATGAACATCGAGACGTGAAAATTACCCTTTCAAGGTATTTTAACAATAGACTGATGAATTCTGATAACAGATTTGCTAAAGACACAAATTACATTTTCTTCTCACAGTACATGTCAGAATTGAATCAAGTAATTGAGAAAACACAGATTTCAATACGAAAGTCTTTATCAAAGCTTGATGGTGGAAAAGTAGTAACATCTGAAATGTTGCAAAATCCAGACATACTCTCCAAACTGCTGAGGAATGATGAGGCTTTACGCTTTATGCAACCCATTCGAGGAACACCTGCATATTGGTCGACTACTCAAAAAGATCTGTTTGCTATGCTACGACAGTTGGGTATTCCAACATGGTTTTGCTCTTTTTCTGCGGCAGAGTACAGATGGAATGAAATTATTGGATCAATATTGCATCATGATAATGATTCTAGATCGCCTACTGATTTAGACTGGTCAGAAAAGAGTGAAATTTTGAGAAGTAATCCAGTTACTGTGGCCAGAATGTTTGAACATAGATTCCATATGTTTCAAAGACATGTTATACTCTCGCCATCAAAACCAATAGGCAATGTTACTGATTATTTTGTAAGAGTAGAATTCCAGCAAAGGGGCTCTCCACACATGCACTGCTTGTATTGGGTTGAAAATGCACCAAAATTTGACGAGGATGATGAGGAAACAGTTTGTGATTTCGTCGATAGATATATCACATGTTCTTTACCTTCTGAAAATGATGACTTGGAACTCCGGAGAATTGTTTTAGATGTTCAGCAGCATAGCAAGAATCATTCAAAATCATGTAAGAAAAAGGGAACAGATTGTAGATTCAATTTTCCAAGACCGCCGTCGGAAAGAACATTTATTACAAGACAGTGTGAGGAAGAGGAAAAGGACATGGAGACTGACGGAAACTTCTGTAAATCTCAAGCAAAAGATATCTTGCTGCATGTTTGGAATGAGGTACTTAATGATGAGAATGAATGCAAAACTACTGAGGAAATGTTCATGAATATGGGATTATCTCAAGAGTTATATGAAAAAGCACACAGACTATTATCGGCAAAAACAAGTACTATCTTGAGACGAAATCCAGATGAAATGTGGACAAATCAATACAGCACCTGCCTTCTGAAATGCTGGGATGCTAACATGGACATTCAATACATACTTGATCCATTTAGCTGTATTGTATACATTATTTCATACATTTCGAAATCGGAACGGGAAATGGGAATGTTGTTGAAACAAACTCAAATAGAATCTGCTGAGGGGAATTTAAATGCTCGTCAAACGATGAAAAAAATTGGATCAGCTTATCTCAATCATAGAGAGGTTAGTGCACAAGAAGCAGTATACAGAGTCTGCAATCTAAAAATGAAAGAAAGTTCAAGAAAGGTGGCTTTTGTTCCTGTTGGGGAAAATCCAACCCGGTTAAGTAAACCTCTTGCACAAATGAAAAGAAAATCAAATAATGAAAATGATGTTGACATTGAAGATGATGATGACAGCATTTGGATGACAAATATAGTAGAGAGATATGAAAGTCGACCTGATTCACATTCTTTTCCCGAGATGTGCCTTGCAGAATTTTGCTCCGAATATCGTGTTCTGGCGAAATCTCAGATTCCTAAGGGAGAAAAAGAAACTGTTTTTGAATTGAAGAATGGAAACGGATACATTCAGAAAAGAACAAGAGGAAAGCCAGCCGTAATAAGATATCCAAGATTCAACCCCGAAAATGCACCAGAAAAGTATTATCAATCAATACTACAACTGTTTCTTCCATATGTGAACCAAGATCAACTGAAACCACCTGGATTTGACTTACACCAGACTTTTTATGAAAACGGGTTTGTCAATATGAAAACTGCAAACAAACTACAATCGGTGAGAAATATTGTGGAAAATAATCGTAGTATCTTTTCAAAGAATGAGGATGCCATTGAAAATGCACAAGAAACTTTAGAATTTTATGGTGAACCTGAAGATGCTTGGGCAAACCTTTGTCCAGAAACTGAAAAGAATCGAGAAGAATGTCTAAAAGAAAAGAGGACAATAGAACAATCAGAAAATAGAAAACCAGAGACTACGCATGAAATTGAACTTGATGGTTGCTCAGACATGATCTATCATATAAGGGAAAATTCTAACTCAAGACAAGAAATTCTTCCTTTATTGAGAAGTTTAAATCAAAAACAGAAGCAGATTTTCTATTTAGTTCGTGATTGGTGTTTAAAGAAAGTGTCTGGAAAGGAAATAGAACCATTGCATATCTTTGTCACCGGAGGTGCAGGGACAGGTAAAAGTCACTTGATCAAGACTATACAGTATGAAGCTTCAAGGGTTTTTGAAAGAACACTTTTAACTCCTTCAGATTTGTCAGTTCTTCTCACAGCTTTTACTGGAACAGCGGCTTTCAATATTGGGGGAAATACAATTCACCATGTCTTTTCTTTGACCAAAGCACTACCCATTCCCTATGAACCTCTGAAGGAACAGACTTTGAGTGCAATGAGAGTTAAGTTAGCATCTCTGCAGATTTTAGTCATTGATGAAGTTTCAATGGTTTTCAAACGACTTTTGTACTACATTCACGAACGCCTGGTGCAAATCAAGAAATGTAAGGAACCATTTGGTGGTATTTCGATTATAGCTGTTGGAGATTTCTTTCAATTGCCTCCTGTAAAACAACGAAAAGTGGAAATATTGTACAAAGAAAATGCAGAATATCCTATTGACTACTGGTTAGACTTTTTCAAAATTATTGAGTTGGACGAAATAATGAGACAACGAGATGATGCTGCATTTGCTTCAGTTTTGAATTCATTACGGGTTCGAACAATTGAAGAACCACTATCAGAGGAGGCGAAAACAATGTTAAAAGAGTGCATTAGAGATGGACCAGAGGAAGTGCTGCATGTGTATCCTACAAATGAAGAGGCAAATGAATATAATCTCAAGATGTTGCAAACTAGTTGTGGAGAATTAATAGAGGTAGCTGCTGAAGATTATCAGAAAGACAAAACTACAGGAAAGCTGACATTACGAGAACAACCTTTTCTAAGGACAAGAACAGACGGCCTTTCAACTTCATTGCTGTTGTCTGTGAATGCTAAAGTGATGCTGACAAGAAATATCAATGTGGAAGATGGACTTGTTAATGGCGCAATGGGGCATATTTCAGATTTTGATTTTGGTACAACTCCGCAAAGAAATAAGATAGAAGGAATTAAAGTGGTTTTTGATTGTGAAGATATTGGTAGACTCCTAGGAAAAAGGACAGCACGTGGCAACGAAGTTCTGATTCAAAGAATACAAGAAGATATCAGAGAGAAAAATACAAAGAATTTTGTTCGACACCAGTTTCCTTTAAAACTCGCATGGGCATGCACAGCACATAAAGTTCAAGGAATGACAACTAACAGCGTTGTTGTTAATTTAGATCGCACTTTTGCTCCTGGACAGGCATATGTTGCAATTAGCCGTGTCACTTCACAAAATGGTTTATTCATAGAAACAAGGGATGAAAAAGCTTTGGAAAAAAAAATTTATGCTAACCCAGACGTAAAATCAGCACTGAGTAAGATGGAGAAATTAATCCCCGGGCACAATGATATCAGCTTCGGAGCAAAAATTGGAAAATTCAAAACAATTGTCTTAATCAATGTGCAAAGTTTAAGAGGACATTTTCCAGATCTTAAAAGCGATAACAGATTTCTTAATGCAAACTTTATATGTGTAACAGAAACATGGTTGACAGACAATGAAAGTACAAAATACTTTGAAGTTCCTGACTTTGAATTCAACCATATTACAAGGAAGCAGTCTTACGATGAAAGTATGGACACATTCGCTCAACTTCGCACAGCAAAAGGAGGAGGTGTTGGTGTTTACAAGAAGAGAGAGGAGAAGGCTTTAGTTAATGGTTTACCTGAAAATAATATTGAGGGAATGGCTGTAGAACTTTATGAGGAGAACACTGTAATCATTCTTATATACCGACCAAGTACTCTGAGTGTCCGATTTTTCTTAGAAAGTTTTCAGAAAGTTGTAGATTTCTTTAAAGTGCAGCATTCCAAATGCCTTGTACTTGGAGATTTTAATGAAGACGCGCAAGTGAAAGGACCGATTCAAAGAATGTTAGAGACCAACGGATTTAAGCAGAAAGTTAACTTTGCAACAACAGAGGGTGACACTATTCTGGATCATGTATATGTCACAGAACAGATGGAAGCAAGTGTAGAAATCATGCCAGTCTATTACAGCTATCATGATGCAGTGATCGTACATTTAAGAACAGAATAGATAATTTTTGAGTAATTTTCCACTCGAAATCATTTTTGTAGACTCACATAAACATGTTTCGTAATCTTAAGTAACATTTCTATCATTACCCGGAGTATATAAATGCACATTGTAGATCAGAGGTTGCGCTTTGTAAGAACTGTTGTAAGATAGCTTGAATGGTAGGCTGTTACTGTAGAAATTTTTAGGATAAAGGGAAAATGACACAATTCATGATGTGCAAGGGCTATAGCCAGAAAATTCATGATTTTGAAGGAGGATGTATATTATATTTAATGCACTAACAATAGCAGTTTCAATTTTTCAAAAATTTACAAGAACAAAAAGGTCACAATTAAACCTTGTTTTTATTATCATTCCACAGGATTTTTTTTCGGTCATTATTTTCAAACTGCAGTGAAGGAATTTAAGAGAATTATTGGAAAACAACAAAAATAATATTTTCCATTAATGTAGTACTGACATTAATGTAGTACTGATAAACAATTTTCAGCTCGAAATCCATAATAATTCTTAGTGTTTTTCCATTACAGTGTATGTTCTATTGGAAAGATTTAGCTTCAGTGAAATTTATAATGACTATATATGTTCTTATAACCCAATTTAGAGCTTAATTAGAAAATATATTTATCACATTGTACAACTAATATAGGTATATGGGCAAGTAACACTAAAGCAGTGACTCCCGGATATACTCCGATCTGCTCATCGGAGACAGCCATCATTTCGGTCCCGCTTCGAATTTAGAAATACGAATGAATATCTATAGTGTGGATTGATCAAATTTAGAATAATTGTATGTTATACTTTTCCAGAAGGGTCTCTTTAAAACTTATTAATCATGTTAATAGCAGAGAAAAATATTGAGAAACAAAAAAGTTTTTTAAAAAAAATGAACATTTTAAATTTGCTTACAGTAGCGAGCGGAAGTACTGACAATGCAAACGAAAACAAATTCACAAATCTATAAGTCAGCTAGGTGGCGGGGGATAGTTTCTTCATTACTAAAGACCCGGTCAAATTTCTTAAAGATATACTGGAGATATTCCATGTTTGATGTGATATTTTATATAGAAAAATGACTAGAATAATTATGGGACACATTTGTAGTAAAGCAGAGTGCTTCCTGAAAAAATGATGTGCACATGTAGATACCCGGTATTACTACAACACTTTAAGTATATACAGAGTTGTAAATGCAAAACTAAGACACGCCAGTCAATTGCAGAGGAAATTCAGCTGAAAAGCCGTATCCCTTAGAAAAAGGTATGTATCTCAGAGGAAATTTAAGGTGAGTGACCCCATTATCATTTGATAAATTTTCTTTAGGGCATAGATTGATTACTGGGTAACAGAATACTCATGAGTATTTCATCCTGCTCACTCAGGCCTGTGGGTGCGAGTTAGGCCAAAATCGAAAACAAAATAAGTCCAAATGTGGGTAGTCCAGGGTGCATTTTTAGTAGTATTTTTAATAGGCAGATAACATGTAAAAGCAAGAGCCATCTTATGCATAAAATGGCCCAGTACTTATATCAATTAATTAACTATCACCCTCTTTCCCATTTCATATATCAAAATAAAGTAGACACTTGGTGCTTTTATTTTCTATAATGAAATTTGGTTTTGAAAATCCAGATATTGGAAAACACTGGTTTGAGAAATTGCAATTATCTTGAAATTTGCAGAAAACATGCGTATTTGAATACCTTCAGCAAAGAATTAAAGTATGACCACAGCCCATGATCCAAAAAATGAAACATGTTTTTTGATCTTCGATCGGAAACAGCTTTCATTATGTATTTGCATACTTTAGATCAGAGGTTGTGCTCTATATGAAATATTGAAACAATGCTTCAACTTTTGGTCATTTTCAAAGGAATTTACAGGATATGAGGAAAATGATGCATTTTATGACGTCATAATGCATTGACTAGATGGGAAATTACATCACGATTAATATAGATACGTGGTCACCAACACTCCAAGTGATAAATACTGCATTTACAACCTAAAATGATCAGTTTTGATTTTTCACAAATTCTCAGGGCCAAATAAGGCCCGAAGTAGCTCTTAATTGCTCTTTGTTTACATATTTTGTGAGTCATGGGCATATGTAGTGTAATTAATTAGTCCCTGGAAAACGGTTTCTATGTATATTTTTTTATGGATTGCATGTATATGTGTACCGGCCCCCTCAGCACATGTTTAGCATAATAAAAAAAAAAACTCCTGCCACTTCATGGTCTATCATCTCTAACAAGTCTTCAGTTAATATCTTCAGCCGTTCTCAAGAACATTCAAAAACAAAATTGCATTTTAAAATCAGGAAATTTCCCAGAACTTGGCACTGGCTCTTAATTGTTCTTAAAAAGAAGAATTTTGAAGATTTGTTTCCTTTTATTCCTAAATAAAACTTTGATCCCTAATTGTGGCCTGACCCTAGCCTGTGAGGTGATGTGCATTTGAAAAACTATAGAAATATGCATGTCTATAGAACATGAATGTCCTGTCGGATGTATATTACTTAAATGCTACATGAAAAATTGTATTAGTGTATAAGTTTGAAGAAAATTCTTTAGAATGGAAACTGAAATCTAAATATAAAATTGGATATAAGTAATAAATTCTCACCAAATTATGTATTAGTGCATGCTAAACATAAAAATGTCTTAAATTATTTCTTTAAAACTGAGCAAAATACAAATTAAAGAGAAGGGAGGTCAAGGTCACAGAAATGCGCAAGGTGAAGTTTTTGATGCATTTGAATAGCTCTCACTAATACATTTCAGCATATTATGTTTGATAAAAATATCTTGAATGATTTAATGAAACTGAGCTTTAACACTATTTTAAGAAAAGAGAGGTCAAAGGAAAGGTTGGGGTCAAAATGTTGTTGCAGTTGAAAAGCTTACATCAGTATGAATTTACTATTAGCATATGAAGTTTGATAAAAATATAATTATTGGTTTATTTAAAACTTAGATAAACACATATTTTAAAAAGTGAGGTCAAAGGAAAATTCAAGGTCAAAAAAAGTTGATGCATTAATAGCTCTCAGCAATATGTATCATATAAAGCATATGAAGTTTGATAAATATATCTTGAATTGTTCATTCAAAACTGATTTAGACATTAATTTAAGAAAAGTAAGGTCAAGGTCACTGGAAAGGTCAAGGTAAAAAAGAGTGAAGCATTGTAAAGCTTACATCAATATGTATCATCATGTGAAGTTCATTACAAAACTTGAATGGTTTATTTAGAATAAAGCTAAACACTAATTTAAAGAAAAGTTAAGTGAAGGTCAAAGGAAAAGTCAAGGTCAAAAAACAATGCTGCAGTTGGATAGTTTACATCAGTATGCATCATCATATAAACTTTGTTAAAAATATCCAGAAAGTTTCTTTGAGCCCGATGGAAAGACAGATGGAAGGGTGGAAGATGGACATGACAAAAACTATACATGTATTCCTAATCATGGCATATGGCATAAAAAAACTTTATCTACATTATATGAGGATGTTTCCATATCAAGATTATACAAGCGAATTCAAAGAATTGTGGTCCTCTGCTCCCTGTGTATTAGTGAATGGGATGCCATAATTTATGGCAGATTGTGTGTCAAATATGCACCTCTATCACATGTCAATTTTTGAAAATTGGGCAAAGGGGAAAAAATCATAGCATGCTTGGAAACATGTTGTTGCAGGTAATGTACACGTCAAATATGAAAGTCCTATTTCTTTTCAATCAAAAGTTATATATAAAATATAATATTTTTAAAAATTTGGTTAAACTTCTAGGTCAAAGGTCACAGAGTCAAAAGTCATGATATATTTAGAAAAGTCTTTTCACATATGATATACATGTATAATTTGAATTCCAATCTTTTCTCTTTCAGAATGATCAATTTAAATGTTATTTTTTGGAAAGTAGGTAAAACTTTAAGGTCAAGGTCTCACTTGGGTAAAAAAATCATAGTATATTTAGAAACTTTTTGGTAATGTACATGTGAAATATGAAAGCCCTATCTCTATTATTCAAAAGTTATGACCAAGGTTAAATTTATTGTGACAGATGCACATACTGTAAATAATTTTAACTTCTTATAAGATGGACAGACTGACAGACAAATGAGATTTAATGTCCCCTTGCTTTCCCCAAAACGGGGGACAATAATGCCCTTGCTGTTCTTGAGAAGAAGATTTATGATGGAAAAAATCCCCTGCATATTTCTAAATGCAAATCAATATTTTCTTTTTTGTTTGTTGTTAAACATCCCTTTCAGGAATTTTTCACTCATATGGAGACAGCACCACTTGAAAAATAATGAGGACAAGTCAGATTTGAGGTCAACATTCATTTTAGGAGTTTTCAACCATTAAGTCGTAAAGAGATATTAACTCGATCCTTCCCCTCACCCATTCCCAGACCCCTGTTTGTTCATGTACGCAAAGTACTACTTGTTTTTACATTTTAAAAAATGTTGATAGATATATATATATATACAAATAGTTTAATGTGGTCCATCTCTTTGACTGATTTTCGTTCCTAATTCTAGGAGGAAATGTTGACACAAATTCATGAATAAAATGTCAAGCAATCTTATCATTGATGCACTTTTATTTAATTTAATGCAGTCATATTGTGAACATTTCCAGTTCATTAGGAGAGTGGGATGACCTCCAGGGGTTCATAACATTTATACCATTAAATTTACATATCATGATAACACAATAAACAAAATTATGTGTAGTCAAATGGAAAAAGATTCCCACTATTTAGGAGTCAGATGGTCATTTTTCATTACAGGGACAGGGAGTGGATTGGAAGACCCCCCCCCCCCCGGAATTTGCAGGACTATAATATATATACTGAAGCAAATGAAAATGACTTTGGATGCCTTCCACCCTAGAAAACTGACCCCACCATACCTTCTTTTTTTTGCTTCTAAGGAAATTCTGGTCTGGAAATCCCCCTCCCCCACAGAAAAAAATTCTGAATCTTGTAACTGAATGTGGAACATCGATAACGGGGGATAACTCTTCATGACCTTTGATCCTTTAAACTTTAACCTAACCATTTGCATTTCAGACTATTCTACCCAAGTCTATACTAAAACTTGTACTTACCAAGTGTACGTCATAGGTCTTGCCATCTTCATGAAATATAATCCAATTAAAACACAAAATGAAATAATTCCTACTGACATACATGCAGTGATGTACTGCACGTGCAGTGCAATCCAAAAATGATAATGGTAAAACTAGTACTTAAGTTGGGTACGTGACGCAAGCCCAATGTAATGCAGGTGTTCAGATACATGTATAGTACAAGAACAAATTTAAAATTATCATTTAGAAAAGATGTTTTATCTTAACTTTGCCATCTAGGCCTATTTCCAAAAACAGACAAATAGTGTGTGTTTGTGTGTTGATGGAAGAGGGGTGGGGGGTTGATTAAATTGATTAGGTATATGGCAGCTTTCAAGGAGTTTCTGCCAAATCAAATATAAAATATGAATTTTGAAAAATTCATCAAAAACGCTTTACACTAATTTGAATAATATTATTTGTTGTTGATCTATATGAGAAAATAGATTTAAAAAGTTCCAATTATGGACCAAAAATTTATATCCCCCCTTTATCAAACCTAATTTACATCATTAATTAAATTCTGCCGTTTAATTCCAGACTGGTAATGAATTAAGAATATGAAATACCTATAAGATCGAGGCCCATGGGTCACATGGTCACCTGAGCATATTATGCTCAATTTGACGAATACATGTATTATGTTAATTTTTGAATTATATTTTTTCGTTGGTAAAGCCAAATTTGAAATAGTGTGCATTTAGAGGCAAACAGATTAGTGCGAGTATTACTGCCTCATGACAGCATCTAGTTATTCCATGTAATTCCATATATAGGCATGTCAATGTTATCTATTTATGTACTTCTGTTCATTTCTACATCAGACCATTTGTTTACAACAAAAGTCCGGTCACGATACATTATTTTGCGTTAACGCTATTCCTTTGAAATATTTGTTCTATTGAATGGATGTCATAGCTTCAATGAAATTTAGAAATGAATGTTCTTATTACCGGAATTTCGAGCTTTAGAAAGTATATTAATCACATTGTACAAATATTGTACCGTATACGGCGAAGTAACACTATAGCAGTGAATTCGCTAAGATTTTCCACGATTTTTGTATCCTGTTTACCCCCAAAGTGGACGCTTCCTTTTAGTTACACATTCATAAAAAAACTGGAATTTTTCGCTGAAAAAAATCTCTCGTACTCTGACGGTCAAGGAATCTGATACCATTTTTGTTTAATAACTTACATTTATTACAAGAATATTCATATCACCTTTATTATAAAACAATCTTTGTGTTTGATCTATTGAATGGATGTGATAGCTTCAATGAAAATTAGAAATGTATGTTCTTATAACCGGAGTTTCGAGCGTTAGAAAGTATATTCAAAGTAATGTTTCAGACATACTGAATATTAAGTCAGGCAAGTTTCTTGAAAAGCTATTACTTATAACCATGGTTTAGGTTAAGGTTACCCTGGTGCAAAACAGGTTGTAGTCGTCGTATTTGCACTTTTAGTCATGTTGTATTCTACTTTGAGATGCAGACAAAAGCAATTTTAATAGACGTTTGAGGAAACCTCATTGCCTGACGTCACGGCGTCAGGCTGTATAAGGATTGATATTTGCTTAATCCGAAACTAATAGATCATACCTAGAGAGCTAGATTTTGTGCAATCTGATTTACATTGAAATACTTTACCTGCATTTTAAATGAATCGCTCTTTTCGCGCCAAATGTCACTGCTTTCTTCGCGCCTTTTCCTTGGATTGTTCTATTGTATGAATCAGTGTTTTTACTTCCATGGAATTAGAGTTTATCCTTTTAACCTTCTGATGTTTCAGAAATTCTGTCTACAAATGATTTGTTTTATCTCATTCTTTTTTAAAACAGCATATCGTATAATATATCAGTATACAGACATGCAACACTAAAAAAGAAATGATTTTTCGACTTTGTCTCCCGATCCCGCGGTTGGTTTATTCCATAAATGGACTAGTCCAATAATAATAAACAACGCATTTCAACAAAGTCATGGTCTCTAGATGCATGAACAATTATATATCTCTGTTCCGATGCACACAATAAATAAGAAACAAGTGCAAAATCTTTTTATTTCCACACACTTTTAAGTAGTGAATTTACTTATTTCATTCTCAATATATGATAGTGAGACTACCCTCCCCCTTTTAAGAAAAAAAAATAATTAACACACATACAGTAACTTCTGTATACTTCAGTGGAGAAAATACACTCCAACAAAATGTGTACTTAATTATATCAATTTTTAGAATGTTTACAATGAATGATTTGGTAACAGATTTTATAATATGTGTTACAATATAAGTAGCTCAAAATCAATTAAATCGAAGAGCAGATCACTTCACTTGCAGAAAACCCCCACAGAATACCAATTCTTTAGTATATGCAGTGTAGAGACGATTCTTCTAACAGTTAAATAAAATCAAGATTTCATTTACGCAAGGTTCTTAAAAACGAAAGTATTGCTCAAAAAGGTTTATCACTCCTCATGCAGATATTGATTGATTTAGTCAGGCAAGCTTTTTAAAAAGCTATTACTTGTATTAAAACTATAATCAATGCAACGTAATTGCGATGTGGCAATCCAAAGAATCCTTTGCATTTCATAAATCTTTTTGGTAGAAGTTTCGATCATCCAAACGCTCAGCTGACCTTCTAGAACCTGATTTGCTTAATGGCAGAGTTTACGGAGACCGCCGCCATCTTGGACACACTTCAGATTTTTTAATGCGAATATCTAGTTTGTGGATTGATCAATTCTAAAATAAATTATATATTAGACCTTTCCAGTAGGGTCTTAAATACCGTTAATGATATCAAAGAAAAATATTGAAAAACAAAAAAAGTTGAAAAACAGCACATTTTAAATTCGCTTCCTGTAGCAACCGGAAGTACTGACGACGCAAACGAAGACAAAATTGCACATCTATAACTCATGGTCTATCATCTCTAATAAGTCTCCAGTTAATATCTTGAGCCGTTTTCGAGAACATTCGAAGACAAAATTGCATTTTAAAATCAGGAAATTGTCCATAACTTGGCACTGGTAGCGAATTTTTCAACGAACGGAATTTTATATAAAATTCATATAATGACCTATAATTCCTGAAATTTTTACTGAAATCCACCGAATAGTTTACGAGAAATCGCCTGCACAAAATTTGGTCAGAAGAAAAAAGAATAATAATAATAATAATAAGAAACAATAGAATCACTATAAGGTCTTCCGTGAAGACGGAAGACCTTAATAATAATAATAAGAAACAGAGTAAAAACAATATGTTCCCCAACTTCGTTTGGGGAACATAATAATAATAATAACTAGTGCTAATTGTAACGGGAACCGTTACAGTTGTTCCCCAAACGCTCCCCCAACTTCATTTTGGTGCTTCATTCCCTCTGAGCTTCATCAAATAAACTAAACTCTATGCATCTTAAACTTAAACAACGTTTTTCCTAAAGTATACCAAGTATATAGCAAATTTTTGCATTGCATGTGCGCACACTTGCATGCATATGCGGAATGACAATATCATTGTATACACTATTAATTTATTTTAAATTAAATGTACTTAATATCAATGCATTTAATCAAAAAGTATATGAAAAATACGTTAAACAAGTGCATTTGTAATTATACGCATTGCACGTGCACGCACGTGCATGCATGTGCATGATGACCATACCTCATTGTACGGGTCCATCAAGACTATCTATGTTCTAAATCCCATTATGTTTGGCTGAAAACCAAGGGAGTTATTATAGCCATTTAACGTTTTAGGCAATCAGATTGCAGCGCACGTGCATGCGCGTAATTTCATGTAAATCATTTTGTATCATATCGAAGGATATCTTAATGCATGACTATGTTTTAAATTTCAAAGTATTTTGTCAAAAACCGAATAAGATATTGAGATTTTTGTTTCAGCCAAACAGAGCAAAGCGCACGTGCATGCGCGTGCGTTCAAGGTAATTTGACCAATTACTCTTGTTTATAATACTAATATATTCTTATATTCTGAGTTTCAAGACATTTCATCAAAAAATAGAAAAGTTACGGCTATATCAATTATATTGGTCATTTTACATGTTGCACGTGCGCGCTCTTGCAAGCACGTGCGCGCAAAATGACCTTGATTCCGCAAATCTACATAACATGTTTACATACCCTAAAAAGGTTTTACCTACATCAGCTGAACAATTTACAAGATCATTCGCGGACAAATAAGTACCCAGGAAGAAGAAAAATAATAACTAGTGCTAATTGTAACGGGGACCGTTACAGATGTTCCCCAAACGCTCCTCAACTCCCTTTTGGTGCCATATTCCCTGGAAGCTTCATTAAATAAGACAAACTCGATGCATTTGAGACTTAAAAACGTTTACCCAGAAGTTTACAAAGTTCATTCAAATTTTAGCATTTACACGCGTGCGCATGTGAATGCATGTGCGTAATGACCATATCATCTTGTCTACACAATCTATATATTTTAATATACTTAATAATAAAGTATTTAATCCAAAAGTATTAAAAAGATACGCTCATTCAAGTGTTTTTTTTTATTTTGCTCATTTCACGTGCACGCACGTGCATACATGAGCATGGTGACCATACCTTCTTGTAGATGTCCGTTACATCTATCTATGTTCTAAATCCCACCCCGTTTGGTTGAAAACAAAGGGAGTTATAGCTGTTTAAAGTTTCAGCCAATCAGATTGCAGCGCACATACATGCACGTGTATGCATGTGCATGGTGACCATATTTTCTTGTAGTAGTCCAGTATATCTATCTATGTTCCAAATCCCATCCTGTTTGGTTGAAAATCAAGGGAGTTATAGCTATTTAAACTTTAAGCCAATCAGATTGCAGCGCACGTGCATGCACGTGTTTTCATGATAATTGCTATATATCATGTTGTAGGATATCTTAATGCATGGCTATTTTCAATATTTCAAAGGATTTCGTCAGAAAACAAGAAAGATATTGAGACTTTAGTTTCAGCCAATCAGAGCAAAGCGCACGTGCATGCGCGTGAGATCTTGCTATTTTGACCATGTCATATTGTCTATGCTACTAATATATCCTTATATTATAAGTTTCAAAGCATTTCATCAAAAATTAAAAAAAGTTACGCCTATATCAATTAAATCGGTCATTACACATGTTGCACGTGCACGCTCTTGCAAGCACGTGCGCGCAAAATGACCTTCGTTCCGCAAATCTACATAACATGTCTACTGACCCTAAAAACATTTCACCTTAGTTGAATGTATAGTTTACGAGATCATTCCCGGACAAAAAAGTACCCAGGAAGAAGAAGAAGAAAAATAATAATAATAATAATAATAATAATAAGAAACAGAGTAAAAACAATATGTTCCCCAACTTCGTTTGGGGAACATAATAAGAAACAGAGTAAAAACAATATGTTCCCCAACTTCGTTTGGGGAACATAATAATAAGAAACAGAGTAAAAACAATATGTTCCCCAACTTCGTTTGGGGAACATAATAATGACTGGTATAATTATCTAAGTGTCTGTATATCTGGTATGTATAAGTGTGACTGTGTGTGTGTGTGTGGTGGGTGTTGGGGATGTTTCCAAAGAGAGGGATTGTAGTAGCTGAAGAGTAACCTTCGCAAAAATGATTTTGTTCTGGATCCTGCGCTGCGAAATGGCAACAGATGTCAGTGCTGTAGCTATCACATTATTGAATTTCTATGATAAAAAGGCTACTGCCTATCTATGTAAAAAAAGTTAAATGTGTATATGCTAGTATTGCTCGTAATAATTATGACAATTCATCACCTGTTTGAGAATTGACATTTGATTTTAGACAAATATCTTTTTAATTTTAAAAGTTATTTTCATATGCCGAATGTCTTTTTAAAGAGGCTGTTTTAATTTACAACACAAAAAATACAATTTATAGCAAACCAATAAAAATCCGAGCCTTTTATTCTAAAATTTCTTCTAGTGATTTTTCAATTTAAAAGACGCCAAGACTATAAAACACCTAAGTGCAATGCTAAATTTATATCAGTTGCGCATGTAAAATGATTATAGCTGTACCTTGCTAAGTGGAGGGCGATGCAACAAGCGGATATTGCGAAGAAAGTAACACCAGACATGCAAATATTTAAGAAGACGAACTGGAAGCGATTGCATGGTCGTCACTGGTTTCAGAAAAAATATCGATATTTGATGAAAACGAAAAAGTACTGTGCATTGCCGCATCTTTAAAAAGTTAAAAGATAGTTTCAAGCACGGAGAATGATAAGACATTCAAATCTAATATGCAACCGACAGTAAATTTGGTAAATTTATTAATGGAGTCCTTATAATTGCTACAAGAATTTTGAAGTATGACGGATGATCGAATGTGTCTAGTACCGGGTATTACTGATGCATTTGAGAAAAATAAAGGCTGATCTGGCAAAGAACCCCTTTCTATATCCGAAAAAAATTCTTAAGGTTATAAAAAATTTGAAAATTTTGAAGCTTCATTATGAAAGTTGAATAAGCAGAATTTTTCGACAACACAAAACAATTCATTTGAAAAGATATAAAAAGGGTTGAATGAATAATAAAATGTAACAGGTGTGGAACAAGCAAATTCAAGGAATTGTGGTCCCCCGCTTTCGGTGTCATTGTGGGTGAGATGTCATTTTTTATGACGTATTGTGTGTAATATGAACACCCGATCATATGTCATTTATTTAGAAGTCATCACTGAACCCAAGGTCAAGGTCAAAGGGTTAAAGTTATTGGTATCCAAAGTAAAGTCTTCTCATAAGGATTACATATTTGAAGTATAAAAGCCCTAGCCCTTACCATGCAAAAGTTATAGTCAAGGTTTAAGTTTTTTTATTAGTACAAAAAATGTCCAAGGTCAAGGTCAAAAGGTCAAGGTTGTTGGTATCAAATGAAAGGTCTTGCCACAAATAATACATATGTTAAATATGAAATTCATGGTATCTACTCTACAAAAGATGTGGCCAAGGTCAAAGTTTTTGAAAAGTAGGTCAAACTCCAAGGTCAAGGTCAAAAGATCAAAATTCTTGGTATCTTATGAAAGGTCTTCTCACAAGGATTACATATATGAAGTATGAAAGCCCTATCCCTTACCGTTCAAAAGTTATGGCCAAGGTTAAAGTTTTTTCATAAGTACATAAATCTCCAAGGTCAAGGTCAAAAGGTCAATGTTATTGGTATCCAATGAAAGGTCTTGCTACAAACAAGACATATGTGAAATATGAAAGTCCTAGTACTTACCATTCAAAAGTTATGGCCAAAGTAAAAGTTTGGAATTTTTGTGTAAAAGTGTTTCAAACTCCAAGGTCAAGGTCAAAAGGTCAAATTCGGTGGTACCCAAAGAAAGGTCTTGTCACAAGAAATACACATGTGAAATATGAAAGTCATAGCTCCACTAAATCAAAAGTTATGGGCAAGGTTAAAGTTTTTGTGACGGACGGACAGACTGACAGACTGACGGACAGACAGACGGACAGAAGGACAGACGGACAGACGAATGAGATTTAATGTCCCCTCGCTTTCGCGAAAGCGGGGGACAAAAGAGACAATATTCTCTCATTTGTGACAGAAAGTGTGTTCTTGTTTTATCACTATATGCCTTTTTGACCTTCATTAATATAGAAATGTTAATGTGTATCAATAAGAGCATTAAAATAATCATGTAAATATACGATAAGCCACACGAACAGTGCGACACCAAATTTCTGTTTTTCCCCATTCCATTTTCTTTGTTCCGTAAAAAAAGGGTATAAATAAACACGAACAATTACTGATAAATTTCACAGAAAGTAAATAAACAAAACGACTAGTTGTCAATATAATACTGTCACTTACTGTAAAGGTTCAATCTATCTGATCATTCACATTACATTTTATT
>NW_026923669.1:0-21768 GCF_032062105.1 Saccostrea cuccullata | reverse complement strand
ACAATTTAATTATTTATTTAAACATCACAACAATATTTATTGATGACTCTAGTTAAGCTCCGAAATATGGTGAACCACAAATGATATCTATAAAAAAAAAAAAATTCATTCCAATACAGATAGTTAACATGACCAGAAATATAGGCTTGAAATGACAAGTAACTGTTTGATAGTAGTATAATGAATTGTCTTCTTGTCCATTTTGATTCAAATTTTAAATTTTTTGTTGTTTTTTAACACCCTATTCTCGAATACTTCACCCATATACTAAGAATTATCCACCTCTTGCCAGTGGAGGGGAAATAATTTTAGACCAATACACTGCTCGCAGATTTTCTTTACTTTTTATACGACGTCAATGCTTATACGGCTCTTCAACATGACAACTGTGCAAGGAGAGAGGGTATTTATGTTACTTACTAATAAGAAAGGACAGTTACCAAGAAATTAAAATTTTATCAAAGTTATATTTGGGTGTTATGATTAAATATAATATATGTATTGTTTATTTTTGAATTATTTTTAATTTCAATTTTTTAATTGATACAATTTTACACACGTAATGTCCTACATTTAGAGTAACTGTTACCATTTGATTCCAAGCTGGTGAGAAGACTGCTACCTTTCTTAATACTAACCTCCCAAAAGAAGGCCTTCCCCTTCCAGATTTCCTGGAATCTTTTTCTTGCGAACAGTGTAAGCATGATGAATGAAGTTGATTCGTAGAAGTCCTAATAATGAGGACCATCTCTGCTTGGGACCGTAGAACACTTTCTTTACGAAGAAAATTTTAAGATGTTATTCAGTGAATAAATATTATTGTATATGTCATATGGAATTTCAGTTCATTATAAAACCAAGAAAAATATGTTAAATAAATGAATTTTAATGGCTAGTTGAAATCGAACAAATTATAGAGCATTTAATTCTCTAAATTCAATGGAAAATGAAAATTCTATAACAGTCTAAATTGTGCATTCAGACAGACTGAGTATTGGTGAATGAGGATAAACTTGAAAATCAATTGCAAGGCGGTACCAATTTATAACGTCACAGCGGACGAGAGCGTTGTTAATGTCTTATCTAGAATAAGTAGATCAAGCATTCTGAGAATATTGATCCCCTACTGGATTCCCCTTTTTTTTAGGATGTCATTTTATAATATGCAAAAGTAATGACCGAGGTAATGATAAAATTTACACGTTGCGCATGTCTTTAACTTATAGAACAATGCACATAAAAATGAAAATTCAACTAATTTTTTCTACGTCTTTTTCTTGCTTGATATTTACCATGTTGACCTTCCGAATTTAACGCAGCAAGAACCCAATCTTAAACCATTATGAAAAATTAAAAATGCTATAATTCTGTCAAAAATCAATGAAGCGTTTCGAGATTCAAACTTGATCTGTAACTCATCAAGATACACTCACATGCCAATATTCAGCTCAATATCTGCAAGCGTTTAGAAAAAAAGTGCGGAAAACCAAGTAGGACAGAGAGGCATTGGGACAGATAGACGGACGGACACACATTTGGTTATATATTGGGTACATCAAGTCCAAGTCCTATTGGATACTGCTTATTGGATACAAAAAAAGTGTACACACAGAGAGAGCATTATTTGGGTAGTTACTGTTCAAATCTTATTGGATATTAATCCTCGTGTCCGTATTTTATTGGGTTTTTTCTTATTGCTTTTTATTCATTTCAAATTTATTATATATTTAATATTTGCTGGTAAATTCAGACAAGACTGAAAACCTTTGGTTTTGAACCCATATTTTTGTCAATTTCTGTGATATAGCTCTTTTATTGTAACACCTAAATAATTTGTTCTTAGCAATAAGGATATACACCTGTATATTTCAAATATCTTATATGAATACCTAAGTGCAAAAACACTGAATTGTGAAAACACAACTCAACACATCTCAGATTTTGTTCAACCTTTCTTGAATAACAAAATTAAGTATTTTAGGAGAAACCTTTTTTGAGTCATGACCAATTAATAATAAGCAAATGCCCATTACATGTTGGACAGAATGACAGTATCCAACAGGCATTGGACAGGTGTCTAATACCTGTTGGGTTGTATTTTGAGGAAGGGATTAAACTACCCAAGAACAATTGAACATGTATACATTGTCCAATTCTATTTGGGTTTCTTGAATCTCCTCATCAAAATACAACCCAACAGGTAATGGACACCTGTCCAACTCCTCTTGGATATCTACATTCCACCCAACAGGTAATGGACACTTGTCCAATTCTTCTTGGGTTTCTTGAATTGTTTCATCAGACTACCACCCAACAGGAAATGGACATCCGTCCAACTCCTCTTGGATATCTACATCCCACCCAACAGGTAATGGACACTTGTCTAATTCTTGGGTTTCTTGAATCTCCTCATAAAATACAACCCAACAGGTATTGCACACCTGTCCAACTCCTCTTGGATATCTACATCTCACCCAACAGGTAATGGACACTTGTCCAATTCTTCTTGGGTTTCTTGAATTGTTTCATCAGAATACCACCCAACAGATAATGGACATCTGTCCAACTCCTCTTGGATATCTACATCCCACCCAACTGGCAATGGACACTTGTCTAATTCTTGGGTTTCTTGAATCTCCTCATAAAATTCAACCCAACAGGTAATGGACACCTGTCCAACTCCTCTTGGATATCTACATCCCACCCAACAGGTAATGGACACTTGTCCAATTCTTCTTGGGTTTCTTGATTTGTTTTATCAGAATACAACCCAACAGGTAATGGACACCTGTCCAACTCCTCTTGGATATCTACATCTCACCCAGCAGGTAATGGACACTTGACCAATTCTTCTTGGGTTTCTTGAATTGTTTCATCAGAATACTATCCAACAGGTAATGGACATCCGTCCAACTCCTCTTGGATATATCTACATCCCACCCAACAGGCAATGGACACTTGTGTAATTCTTGGGTTTCTTGAGAATCCCTTCATCAGAATACTACCCAACATGTAATGGACACCTGTCCAATTCCTTTTGGATATCTTCATCCCTTCAATAGTATATAAACTAAAAGGTATTGGACATTCTTCTTGGGTACTCAATTTTTTTTCATAAGAAAGAAAACCCAATAGGTATTGGACATTGGTTCAACTCTTTTTGGATATTACATCCCAACATTAGAATAAAACCGAACAGGTGATGTTTACCTGTCCAATTCTTCTTGGGTTAATTATACCCTTCATTAAAATTGTCAAATTTGTCTTGGATACTTATACTCTTGCATTAGATTGCAAACCCAATAAGTATGACATTTAACTTCCCTAGTTGAATTCAAATTTATCTGCATAAGCATACATAAGTCCAAAAAATATTTAATACTTTAATTCTAACATTCCACATCTCATTCAGTGTACACTTTACAAATGATAGGAAATATATAAGCATTTTGTGCCTAAACTATTTGGCTTTTAAGGAATTTTATAACCATGTTTGCAAAATTTAAATTTAAACATTGGAACTTGGAGCAAGTCATTACAGGTAGACCAAAATGCTGAAAACCATATTGATAAATAAATCACACCCTTGATAAAATATTTGCCTTCACTTGCTAAGATTGTGTTGTATTATATGGAAAATTTCTATAATCCTGTTTATTACAGATACATATACAATGCATATTTTCCCTGTTATAATAAAAATACTTCTGAGATGTAAAACAATGGATTAAATAGTCACCGATGTTAAGAGATATTACATGATCTCATTAATCTGGTTTGGAAATCACAAACTTAGTTTTGAAGCCGATAAAACAGTGTCGCACCAGAAAACTGAGTTACAAGTACAATGAATGAATTCGTTGTATCAAAACTTAAAATAATTGATGCACTATGTCCAAATCTTTTCGACAAATCGGGATAAAGATATTAAATCAAATCATCACTGTTATGTCTTAGAGCTAGAGAAAAGTCATTACTTGCCCAAATTTTACATGTAAGGCTTTGATCCTATATTTCAATAAATGTCAAAATGGTTTTATTTTTGTTTCTCTTCCATACTTTCTTCTTCAGGGTCTCTCATGACCTATACTGTATGATACCTCCATTGACCCTGCTCTTTTATATTGCAATATGTTTATCCAGTAGCAGTGGTTATGCTCAGACAATCTTTGAAATATTCCTCATTTCATGCATCTCCTTCAGTTCTGCCTCTGTCCATTTTATTTATTCTGCAATTAGATAAAGGCATTTCTTTGTGGTATACTAGTAAAACATGTTTTTCTTGACTACAGCAAGATCACCCTTTATGTTGATCAAACCCAACCAAGAAGTAGAAGTACATTTCTTATTCAGAAATATGTATTTATAAATAAAATGGAAGAAAAACTAAATTCTATCAACTCTTTTTTTTTCTTCTATGTCTAACTGCATCTTCATCCTACCCCCATCTGCCATAATTTTATCAAAATGGAATCATCATTCAGCACACAAAACGATGTTGCATATTAATTAGACAGTATGTTAGTTTCTGATTGTTAAAAAGTAGATTTTAAAAAGATTTAACACCTATTCCTTGCAAATTTTAGACTTCTAATGTAACACTATCAGTACATTAGGGGTACATAATCTTCAAAAACATCTCTACACTTAATAATAAAGCTTTCACACTAGTATTGTTTTTAGCCCAATGGTTCTGCTAAAGAGGATTTAAAATTGACCCAAACCTTACTAACTGCTTTGAAATTATATTGACAGGGACAGGGACACACTTGACACCCCATCCCCCATTCCTGGGGTATGCTTTGCACAAAATTTAATTAAAATTGACTAAGCTGGATAGAAGTTGAAAATATGAAAAATTACAGTCAAACAGAATATGAATAACTTTCAGCACATCAGACATGAAGTAGTGATCCTTAAATAAAATACACCTACAAGATGAAGCTGTTTTATTCCTTTGAAGTGATATCTAGTATTGTTTCTTTTCCTGTATGCCACCTCTATCAGAACAAAATGTTACACATGTATTAACATAACCTATGACCGTATAGTACCCCAGTATTTACTTTACAATTAATTAAGTTCTGGAACCAACCCTCAGAGGCCCTTAAAACAAATGATTTAAAACTGGCAAAGGTAAAGGGCATCTGAAGAATTTAAAATAAAATGATAGTACAAACAAGCAAACAGTGTGCATGAAAATGTTGGCAAACACTAGAAAAAATACTAAGGTACTTTCTCAAACTTAACATGAATATAAAAGAGGTTTTATGTAGCTGTATTGCACATACCAAAAGCTTTCCTGCAGTTAAAGATTGGTTGCCTAGTAGTTATGTAGTATGTACAAGTTTTTCCCTCTATCTCTTCTAATTTAAGAAGCGAAAATGTCTCTAAAAATCTTATGGTTGGCATGAAGTATTCCTGTTCATTTTACTGATTACTAACAATTCTCCTATTTCTGAGGGTCATATCTGATGAGTGTGTTCTCTGCAATGTTCACAATTGAAGTTCCAGTTTGACCTGTTACATAATGAAAATCCTCAATGAACATGATTATGGTTTTAATTTCCATTGCAATTATTGATTACTTTTATATAAAAAAAATCTAAACCAATTTATTGTAACATAATTCTTAGGAAAATATTTATGTAATATCAATGGAAAAAAGGAATCATTATCTCCAGTTATCCTAAAATCACAAGTAAGCATTACTCATATAAATTCACATACGTAAACCCATTAGCTTTTTGTGCTATTAAATCATAGTCATCGCTGTGCAATAAAGGAAATCAAGTACTAATCCACAGCTTTGTGGCAATAAAGTTACTATCCCCGAGTAAAAAGTGACAAGCCCAAATATAGAGGCAAAAAATAAAAAGTAACATTGAAAAAAAGTTCGTCGTGAAAAAAGTCAGGGTATTAACTACAGATGATTCTTTTTAAAATTAAAGTTTAATTTAATTTTCGCTAGTAAAATTTACTCATATATAAATAAATGATTTTAAAAAAGGGAAATAAAAGATCGATTTTAAGTAAATCAGTCTTGTAGCACTGCAAAATGGATGCAGTTTGGAGATTTATGAATAAATATGAGCATGCTGTCTGGAATATTTCCATATTAGGGAATTTAATAGCAAAAGAGAGTGAAAATATCGGTGGTGCTTTTCATGTATTACATGTGTATTTTAAAATTCCTAATAGCCCAAGAGGATTCCTCAATGCAGAAAACCACTAGCCCCATCCTCAAAAATGGAAGCCCCGGGTGTAGCGCGATGCTAATTACACACCCATCATGTGAAATAGCTATAGTAGCCCTATATCAATTTCAGTATTGTTTTAAATTAATTAAAACAAATGACAAAAAAAATAATTTTAAAAAAGATCAAAATAAAGCAGACACTCAAAATCAAAGACAGAAAGAAGCACTGTTTTGACTAAAAGTTTTTCAGTAATACAATGAATCTCTTAAGTTACATATCAGATGAGATAAACTTCCATACAATAATTTAGCATGTTTAGTTGTTGTCAATTATCCCATTCATCATCATCTCAGCTCACTTTGCGATTGTAATACTGTCTACATGACCCGATAATTTACAGCTGATTTTTAAAATTTTCATTTCCCTTTCCAATATACATTGTCAGAACATACTTAGTTGGTTATGATATAAAATTTAATAATAAACACTTTCGATTTATTAAAGATTATCTAACACTATACGATCATTTACGAAATACTTCTCGCCCTCAAGAGAGTTAAAAAGACAGAGAAAATTCAAAATACAAACAAGTGCAACTTTGGATTAATTGTTCCGATATATCTATTTTATTTTTATGCACAATTGTTTTCAAAATTACATTAAAATCTATTTTCCTTAAACAAGAACCCAGCAATGGATAAATATTAATCGAATAAACTTACCTTTTCTCTTGTCGATCAGAAAATCTTGTTGACATTAAGTGTTTCTTAGTCGCCATTTTTTTTCCATGAAAACAAACGTTGTTATGATCAGGATCAACGGAAGTTGATTTTCGGAACTCTCGAGAATTTAGAGTTCCGAATGTAAAACTGAAACAACAAAACACGGTGCGTCCGTGAAAGCAACTTTTTTGGACACTTTTTTGGACAAATCGTCGTGTCCAAGTTTTGTTGGGTACTAACCTGCAAATACCCAATTAGGGTGTTTTAAGCATATTCAGCGACACTTCTTATTGGGTATACCCAATAAGCAAAAAGTACCCAATAAGTACAATCTTGGCATGAAAAATACCCAATAAATGCACTCTCGTAAACACGGACGCACAGACTCAGTGGAAACCTATAGTCCCCTCCGGTTTCACCGGTTGGGGGACTAATAAGTACCAGGTAAGCCATGTTGAATAGCGCTCTAGTCCACTATGGCAGAGGTTGATCACTTTTTTATATATAATAAATTTCAAATTGTAAATGTACTTTAACTCGTATGTTCAGTAGGCTATATTATGTTCTGGGGGCTAGTAATATTCATATGAAGTAAAATTTGGCAAACACAAGGAGAAGAAAAAGTTGTTTGCTTACATCAGGATCAAGGTAGACATCTCCTTTGAAAAAAGGCCTGAAGTCTTCCACGCCCAGAGTCTCCTTCACTACAGCGTGTAGGGAAACTCCATGGGCGTCCAGCTGTGGCTTCAGAGAGGACAGACCTAGGGCCTCCTGTTTGAGGTGTGAAAATAAATGTACAAGTAGGATCAATATCATCATTTATTTTACTGTCCCATAACCAGCTCCCGACTAGATACATTGGAATGTACGCGTTTTCCGGTACAATGTACAATAGTTGACAGGAGTACAAGGTAAACAGAAATATATTTAAGAATTGTAATTTTTATACATGTATGATAATACGTTTAATGTAATAAATCGTTTTGGATCGCAGTGGATGACCTTTTTTTTTTATTTTCTTATATACAGAGAATGTTTCACGTGATTGTCGTACTAATCACGTGACAATGTTCATGGTTTACTAACCTCTCTGCACATGGGTCATCCGGGTCTCCGGACAGCCATGATAACCACTCCATGGTCTTTCCATAAGTCTTTGACCTACAAGTGTAGCTTTTATTTTTTAAAAGTATTGGCAGGAGAAGAGTGGTTATTTGTGTGTGTGGGTTTTTTTTTATCTTCAAAAGTTGAAAGCAGGCTAATTAATCAATACCCCATTATTAGCTATGTAACAGTCAAATAGTCTGTATCAATGAAATGTTTTTTACTTTCAAAAATGATAAATAAGATCTCTCTCCCTCTCTCTTTTTCTCCCTTACACTAAAAATCCTTGGGCTGGCCTCTATAGTTTGAAGTTTTCCTTTTTCCAAATACTTGAGTGTGGCCTTTTCTACAGTTGTGAACCACGTGGCCGGTAGATTACCAATCACAGCTATCCCCGCAGTAAGACCGGCAAATCCCACCAGTACTGGCGAAATACCCATGATGCTTTATCAGAGGAACTGAAAAATATCATTACTTACTACAAAGAAAATGTAACGTTTTCTATATCAATTTTTCTCCCTTTTTGCTGTTTTCCTTTTAAGTAACAAGTAAGATCATATGAAGAGAAATCTTCGTCATGAAGAATGGGCGGAGCATTTTTTTAAGCGGTAAAAATTCATTTTCCAAGTGACGAAGATTTCTCTTCAGATATGATCTTACTAACTTAAGAACAGAACCTCAGCCAATCAAATGGATGGATTAAAAATAAACTCCTCCCACGGCTGTGTCATATATAAGGCTCAACTTGACCGCTCGTTGTACATATTGAGCAAGCAATCAATATCGAACACACGCGGTTTCAGTATAAGACTCCCAACCCATTCAGGTTAGCAACGGGATTATATGAAATAGCTTGATTTACTGTATATATAGGGAAATGGTATGGTGAAGATATCAATTTAAAGTTACTAAACTAATGAATATCCCATGTAACAAGAATCGTAATATATATATTTTTGAAAAAATGATTGTGTTAAGATGCCCTAGTCAGCAGGAGTGGGAATCGCTGTCTAATATCAAATAAAAAATTGATGAAAATTTTGATTATAATCTGTCTTAAAAGACAATGTTCGTCTCTGATATACATGGTTGTATTTTCTGTATGTACCGAAACGTGAAAAAAAAAATTCAAAAAGGCGACAAAAGATTACAATGGGGAAAAAGTGTATCAAGGCCTAGAAAGTTTTTAAATATCATTGTAAAAAGGCACGTGGGTTTTGAATAGTTTCTTTTTGTGTGTTGAACAAAGACCAATGAAGACACACCCATATAACTGTCAAGTGAACCAATCAGACACCGTTGAATTTTTCAGAAATAGAAGAATTCTTCACCATGAAGAATCCATTCTTCGCGAGAAATGGAAGCATTTGATTGGCTGAATAAGTAGGTTATGTTCTAAATCTATGCAATGTTAAATTCTTGAACACATTTAAGAAATAAACAACAATGTTAAAAAGTTCTCTGGGAAATGAACTTTTAGTTGGTCACGTGATAAAATCCTGTGAAGCCCGCGCTTTACCAATGTATGTCAGAGCAGATTTATACGTTTTAAAGATTGAAGTAAATCCTGAGTCCATCGTTTGCATCTTATAGTATGTAACTTGTATATTTTGTGTTTCTTAATCATTTTAAAGATTTGATTTACGTACTTATTTTATATATGTACCTAGCTCTGACGATTTAATAGATATTATTTATACTTAATGTTCTTCATGCATCATGCTGTATGGTTTGAGCGAATAAACTGATTAATTATACTAAATATGACTACGTAATGCTCCTCAACCTGATAAAAACATATGTAGGGATTACGACATGGGATGCTTACTTCTCCATGGCACCTGATTCCACCTCTGGAAATTCTAGGGGGTCCGTATTTTGTGCCCTCATCAAAAATTCGTATTGTTAATAGATTTTTTGCGACCGATCGCTCTTCGTTATTTTAACCTTTACCGTTCTTGAAGTGAAACTTTCGAAATTTTACGTGTTCCAGCGCGATGAATATATATATATATATATATATATATATATATATATATATATATTTAAGGAATCACTGTCTAGTTAGTATAGTATGCCAGGGACATCAACGAAAGGTGAAACATGGGATAATTTGCATAACGGGCGAAGCCCGTATGCGAATAAATATCACCTGTTTTCACTTTCGTTGATGTCCCTGGCATAGGTGATACTAACTAGACAGTGATTCCTTATATTTCCATTTCATTGTGAAATAAAATTGTAGATGTAGACTCTAAAAATATAGACATAGATTTAAGGAAGCTCTAAACACCAACAGAAACTGTTTTTTGGACTCAGAGAAAAATATATCATATAAAGTTATTCATATTGAGACTTTTTCATTCATTTAGAACACAGGGTACGAATTTTCAAAGTCACAAGTTATTTGCACAAGAAAAATGTTCAAAGACAATCGACTATTTATGAGCAGAAAATCAGTGTTGTTAACTTACAGTGGGAAAATTGATGAAAATAATTTATTAAATGTCTTACTCTTGGTCTTATATAAAGCTAAAAATATTTTAATCAATTATACATTATATAATTAAAAAAGCGGTAAATAACGATTTCTGTAATCTTACATCCAGGGGCAGATCACTCTAACTGCATAAAACTACCCAATAAATAAAGCTCTTTATTGTGCAGTGTTTAGAGCGTCCTTAAATTATACGAGAACTAATTTTTATCCAATTTCAATAGTCCTCGCCCACTGACGTCAAACACAAAAGCAACCATTTTTATTAAAGCACGAGATTTGCATCTCATATTTGGCGTCCGTAGCGTCAGACACAGAGACACGATTGTGACAGGTCAACATGAGATTTGCATGCATATTAGGCCACCTTAGCTCCTGACCTATCGACCTGTCTAATTTACATTCCGGCAGAATTATCAAGAAATAAAGTCCGAAAACTTTCAAAGCGTTATCACAAAGAAAAAAAATTAGAAATGGAAATATATATATATATGTTTTTAAATTGGGAATTGTTATAAAACTGAATCTTTAATTCAAATTGTTATTAAATGTTCAGCATATCTTTTTTCTTATCTCTGTAATAACTTTGCGGAAATATACACATCATTTGTGTCGATGCACCAAAGCGAAGCTTCCTGACAATGAAAAAATAATTGCTGTAGAGTCATTCATTCGGAATTTTCATTTCAAATAATATATATATGTAATTATGGTAAAAAACCTTATATTCCCCAACACAAATATTTTCCTTATATCTGATTTATTTTTTCCGTCTGAATGATAACAGTGACAAGGAGTAAAATTCTTATCAAATTTGATAAATCTTGTCTTTTCAATTTTTATTTTGTAAAACCAGTTACACCAAATTTGTTTCCATTCGACTTCATTCTACAGGTACACAACATGTATATACCAGCTGCACTTCTTTTATTACAAATTTTGTCATGAAGAACAATTTAGAAACTCTTCATAAAAGTACTTATTTAGATCTATGTTGTAGTGTTTACGTAAAAAAAATTTTAAAAAAACATCGATTTTGATTTTGAATGTTGTCAAATTAACTTTAAACTGTGTTATATTTGTTTAGTCATTAAATACATTACAGATGCTGTTTTGAACTTTTGTCAACTTTGAAACGCGATTGATTTAAATTGTGTAATTTACAGAAAAGTCATACGTAATAAAACAATCATATTTTTTTCATTGTTTTACTGTTATATTCAAGTTAATATCTCATCTTAAGCTTATTAGACTTTGTGTTGTATTTTTTAATACCACAATGACTTTATGTAAAGCTCATCTAATCTTATGATTTTTTATATTAGAACTTGTCATAAAAACTCAATATGGCCTTGTAGAAGTTGTAAAAATTTATGTGTAAAACTATATCGGAAAAATTACGGGAAAAATCATTAACCGCGCATGTTTATTAAATTTATTTACTTTTCATGTACAATTGGATAGTTTCCGAACCACGCGATGAATGCCATACAGTTTTACAAAATTTTGATTTAATGAATTGTACATCTTTGACTTTGAAATATAAAATGGAATCATTGATCGAGCTATACGCGCACTAAACTATAAGGCTCCTGAATTTTTCTTTCCTATTTATATATATGTGCGTTTATTTTTTCTTCTTTAATCATTTATTTTTATTTATTTATTTATTGTAAACAATATTATTTATATCTGAACATAAAATTTAGTAAATTTAGAGAAGCATAAGTATATCAAATATTTTGTAGATTAAATTATACCGTAAAGTAAATAAATTTTAAGGGAGTTTCAGGGAACTGTCATGTAAAATTAAGTAATTAAAGCCGAAACAGTCACTGGTACAAAGTCATGAAAACTAATGCGAAAGTCACGAGAGTCAATTATTATTCAATTATTGAGCAATCATCTAACACATATATTATATCTAACTTTTCTCTATAATATATTTAATACAAGAAACTTACCGTAAATAACTTTATAACATTATCTCAGTGTAACCTCAATGTTGACCGTCCTAGATGAACGCGTCGTGTTTACCCTTTGATACACTATGGCGCCCTATATTAGCAATTCTTCCTAAAAATAAAAATACAACATTATAAGGTCAAATGTCATTTTTCTTTATTCTATCTTCATACAGTTGTATATTCAAAATGAAATTTGCCTAAACATCTTCTAGATTTCATAAAATCAAGTGACAGGTAGAGCCTACCTCAGACAGCGATGTGTGTCCCAAGGGAAAGATAAATTTGGAGTTAGGAAGGATAACTCGTACCTATAACCCGTTTCCTTGTATTAGTGTAGCATAACACAGAACATGAAAAAAGTGTGATGCATTTAAATTCAACATATTCACTATATAAGTATCATTCATAAGCAAATATTGTCATAATTTTACTTAATGAAACTACATAGAACATGCCTACCATGAAAATATATGACGTACGTAGAACAAAACTATAAACAACAGAGAGGTAATAAAATGACTAAACATCACCAATTCAATATACTAAAAAAATGGTCACCAAAAAGTGCTGCCTCTGTTCAAACTATAATTTTGCATAAAAATATCTAAACATATCTTGCACTTTTTAATTGATGGGTTAGCATAGGTTAGGCAGAAATACCTATGTAAATATTTTTTTTTCTAGTAAAAAACACGTTTTAGAATGATTTTTGTTAACATTTCAAGTTATAACAGATAAAACCTGAGTAAGCTTTCTATGAACCTACAGAAATTATATTTACCTTGTTCGGACAATGTCATACGCCAGGGAAGTATTCCAAGTAGATTTTGTTTTGTTTGTCTATTCAAGAGCACTATCAACAATTCAGAACTTAGGGTTATCGTTCTTTATCTCCCCCTAGCGGCCAGCAGAAATGCTACCTATATCAGTTATATTTATATCTAAATCAAGCGTAAGGAGTAGCTCAAAATTCCAATCACTAATTCACTTATTAAAGGTTATTGAAGTATTATTGTGATATACTGGAAATTCCAGAACTATGCCTGCCGAGGTTTGTTCGTATATTTTCTTAAATTGTTTTTATTGTGGTTTCTGGATATGTAGGTTGATGAAATTATATAAAAAAAGTTGGACTGCAGACAAATGATTGATGCTAAAAGATAGATCATTCTTTAAAACATTTGTAAAATTCCATCAAAGATTTTGATTTTTTACTGATGTATGTGATGTTTTATATTGATCATAATAAAATGATTTTAAAATATGATTCACTGATATCAGCTTTATTTGTAAATGATTGTAGAAAAATCTAATCAGGCATAAAAATAAAAAAAAATTAAAAAGATCTTGTCCGTGCTCTTCCCACATAGAATTAATTCCTAAGGTCCCGAGAGCGTCGATTTTTTTATTTTTAAAAAATCAGGGCGTCGATAAGTTAAATTTTATAAATGATTATGATTAAAATCTTAATTTAGGTTTAAAACCTTTTGTTCAGTTCCAACGGTAGCAAAAGAAATGTTTTGAATTTCCTGAAACTTAATTCCATAAACAGAAAAAAATGTATTTTCTACATGTACATTTATCCTTTTAATTATACGTGTATTATTAAGGTAAAGTGTTTTATAAGGTTATCGTATTTATTAAAGTGACGTGGGTACAGTTCCAACTTATTTAAAAAACAAACAAACAAAAAATTCCTGACTCGGGCAATTCTAATGGTCAGCAAACAATTGAACATCATTTGTTGATTAACAGAGGAGATACAGAACTTAAAGTTCTTCATAATTGAAACATGTTTACATTATCATATTCAGAATTACTTTCTTTATTGAAAATGTCTGCTTTGAACGAACATATATTAGTATATATATATTAGCAGATGTAAACAAAAACATGGTATGAACCCTGTATATAAAACAAAGACTTGGAGCTCTAAATATGTCTAATCTGTATCTTAACAACTGAAATTCACATTTTTGACGATCATTAAAAATACCTTAGTTAAATATTTGTAAAAAAATAAAAGAAATAGAAAAAATAAAATGCAAAAGTTTTAAATGTCCCTTTAAGATACAAAGGCTTGAATATTACAACTTGTCAAGTTATTTAACTGAAAATACAACTTTTCCCTATGTTCTTATAACTTTATAAAGTCTTTTGAACTGTGTTCGATCAACCAAGTCATAGACATTTAATCCATAAATGCATCGTACATACGATTTCTACAGATCAATCGCAAATTACTACCGTCTTCTTTGGAATTAAAGCCCATCCCTTTATCTCACTTTGTTTCTTACTGGGTCAATAAACGGGTACTTCTCTTTAATGTTGTGTGTCATAACTGTGACTTTTACGACATCAAGGTGTCTTAATTATATTATCACATGAAATACTTCCAGATGATCAATCTAGGAATTCCAATTCATTTTGCAAGAAGCTGGTTATACCAGGTTTACATTTTGAAATCTCGATATTTTTTCTTGGAATATTATAAGTTCCACAGTCAGTTAGTGACCTAATACGGAGTCATACAGGGTGTGAAATGGAAATCCGTATGGGCCAGGCGAAGCCGAGTCCCAATACGGAAGCCGAGTCCCAATACGGAATTCCATTTCACACCCTGTATGACTCCGTAACGGTATTAGGTCACTAACTGACTGTGCTACGAATTTATCCCGCTGAAGAGCTTATATTATGAAAATATCAAGTTTTAATCCAATAAGAATCAAAATAAAATATCGTACTACCTACGCAAAACGTTTCTTAGCCGCCATTCTTATTTACAATAACAACGCTTCGAACGGAATTGTGTGCCCGATTTTCATATTACTCCTTGACGGCGATGTAATACGGAAATTTTCAGGGCGTCATGTGATTAGCTTTTATCCAATCAGTTATCTACAGATTTATCTGAAGCGGGATAATTTTTTTTTTCAAAACAGCGTACTTGTAAACATACAAATATTTTCTTTCTTCACTGACATTTTGAAGCTTAAAACATTTAGCTTAAATAGTCAGAACATCAAATTTCTATTTAAAGGTCAAGTATAATATTTTTGTGAAAATTCATAATTATTCATTATTGTCAGCCTCTGGAGCAATATGAATGACATTCTGAGGTCTATTTATTTTTTTTGTCACCAATTACATCACTAATAGTCGTTTAAACTTACCTGTGTGACAAGTGGATCATTTATTGTAAATCGCTTATCTCCCTTGTTGCGTGACGTCATCAGAGACAGCGTGAAATAGGAAGTGCATGCTATATTGCCGTGTTTGGAACATTATTGTTTGCGAGATGTTGCCATGTGGGCTTTTAACTGTACCAATAAATCGGAACAAGACATGAGTATATATTTAAATTCTTACGCACCTGAATTGAGGGATATTGTGGACATTCAATTTAAAAAGAGATGGTTTTGAGCCCAATAAACACGAAACGCTATAAATATTTATAAGCGACATTTTACATAGACCAGTTTAGGCTACATTTTAATTAAATTAGCTCACGAAAATCTTGGTTTTATTTCAAATTAAATTGCATTTTTCAATTTGTCAGTTTAGGTATTTATAGCCACAATACTTGAGGGAAAGTTTTTTTTTTATTCTTACAGTACTCAACAAGATCACAAGTACCTGACGATTGGTTCATGTAGTGATGTACTTTGCCCCTTCCCCCCTATTGAAAACAAAACTAAGAAAAATATACATGAATTCCTTGTCCGTCGTACTAATACTTCGATATTTTATATTTTCCGCTTTTGTCAAGTTTTAGAGATTGGCCCTTTACATTAGAGCAATCGGTATATATGCATGACTGAACATTACGCGGCGCCAAGTCAAAAGTACATGTATTTCGGCGTAAACCTCTAACATGCTGGAGTAAAAAAACACTAGCAATTTTCATATACCTTGTACTGTGAAGGAACAATCTCTAAAACTTGACTGACAAAAAACGGAAGGTGTGGTATAATAGACAAGGAATTGATTATCTGCCAAGTTATCGTGTCTAAAAAAATCTCAGTTGGGATGGGGTATGTCCCGGAAATCCCCCCTCTAAATCTGCGCATGATATCTGTCTCAGAAAATACTTACTCAAGCTAGAATGCGTTCATTTACTTCCAGTTGTCCCTTTTCTAGAAAATTTTTATGTTAAAGTTGTTTCCATTACATATTTATTCAAGCAATAAAACCTCAGTGTTCATGCACGCAAGTGATTGTTCATCAATTTTCTGCCCGCAGTTTTGTTTTCCTCCAGCACTTATTTTCTCATAACAATACACTTTTTTGCTTAGTTTGTTTACTAATACCCACAAAGGTAGGGTGAAATAATTGCATTTCAACTAATCAGTTATATTCAGCAATAATCGTAGTGTGACACATGAACCCCTGATTAGGCCTTGAATTTGACAGTTACCAGTATAAATAAAAAAATCCCTGACCCTGAGGCCTAAATTCACAAAAGGTTCCCTTGTAGAAAATATTTAGTTCATCAGAGAGCAGAGAAGAAGATGTATACTTAAAATAGTTTTTTTTTTCTTTTTTCTTTTGAATACTATTTTCACTTTATTAGGGTGAAATAATTCATTTAATACCCATTAATAATATTTTTAGAATGAAAGCCGCCAGGTTCATATGTGACATAAGTACTTAGTTTTCAAATTTTCAACACATAAAATCAATTTTCCGGTTAAATATTTTTAGCCTGAACACTGAAGGCATGATTTCACATGTTTCGTTAGAGGGGTGATTTATTAAAATTTGAACTGCTTACTGGCTTCAGGAAAAGAAGAATATTTTTAATGTTACTCAAATCGGGAGGAGTTCCCCAAAATTTGGGGGGGGGGGTCAATGGCGTCATAAAAATTATTTTTAGCCAGTTATATTGCAAAAAGTAGTGCCCCTACCACACATTGTAAGGTACCTCAATTTTTTTGATATTTGATTAATACCAAGCAGACTTTAATGACAAACTCTTCAAATTTTTCAGTATTATTAAAGGAACGTCTCATGGTACCCCTGACCTTAAATTCACAATGTTAGAAGCCCTTGTAGATCAGAAGTGAAAACTCTCTAGGTAAGATTCAATTCTGGTATCCCTAGATACCGTAAACCAAGTTTTTCAAAGAATCCATGTATTTTAGAACATAATCTAAAGTTCCGCCATAGCACTCAGAACCCTTTAATCGCCGCGAACCATTCATTTTCCAATTATTGGTAGAGGCACTCTTGCTCATTAATCATGCACTTATTTCAAATTGGAGCAGAGAAGAAGATTTTCAAAGAATTCGTATTTTCATATATAATCAATAGACCCCCCCCCCCCACTAATACCAGATGATAAAATTCACAATTTTGGTAGAGGCACTCTTGACCATAACTAGGCACTTGGTTTATTTAATACCCAGGAGCAGAGAAGAAGATTTTCAAAGGTATTTTCACTATATAATCAATAGATAACACCAGAACCCCTACCCTGGGGCCATAAAATTCACAATTTTGGTAGAGGCACTCTTGCTCATCATAAAGTATCCCAGTTTTCAAAGACATACATTTTCAACATTATTTAGCTAGCAATGACCCCAGGGCCATGAATTTCACAATTTTGGTACTCATTGCACATATTAGTTATCTTTTTTAAAGATTGCATTAATTTTAGTGGTTTTGGCAAGGCCCCTGGGTAAAATGTTAGAAAATTCAATTTTAAATGTTAAACAACGCACGACGCACAACGCACGACGCACGACGACGGACGAAAACGGATAAAAAAGTTAATAAAAAACAGAGAAAATCTGTTTTGTATATCTTCGGAAATATTCAAAATTTTAATTTCTCTCAGTTGACATTTAAACATTTGAAATTGGAAAATTATTTTTCCAACAACTTGCAAAAATCTCTCAATTTTTTGATTGTTTAAGTAGCAATACTTTACGGAAATTTTTATGTAATAATGAAAAATGTTAGAAGACAGAAGAAGAAGTTCTCTGTCCTTTAAACCAAGTTTTATGTTTCAAAGTTCTGCGAACATTGTTAATCTTCATTTTTATGTATTTGTAGAGAACATTATCATCGATTCAAATTGGAATTGCGAATGATATGCGAATAATAGTTGGTTTACAGCATTGGGATTAGGATAATTTTAAATGTTCAAAAGTATCTTTTTTTCAATCAAATATCATGTTACAATTTTAAAAAAAAGCATAAAAAAGTTAATAAAAACAGTTCTTAATTTCTCTCATTAAAAGAACTTTTCATGATTTCATTACATCAGTTTCTGATGTTTCATATGTATTTTTTCAGTTAAAAGAACAAGTTAAAATTTTCAAACATCATGTAAATTCTATGGTCGTTTAGTGACAATGTTAGCAAATATAGCATAGCATATTTTGCCTCCTTTGATTTGTATTAAATGTTAAACCTTTTAGGTCAATGACCTATTTCTATCCGTTGTCGTCCGTCGTCGTGCGGTGTGCGTCGTGCGTTAACATTTGAACATTTTGAGCTTCTTCTCTGAAAGCACTTAACCAATTTCAACCAATTTGGGCATAAAGCATCTGTGGGTGAAAGGGAACAAAAATTGTGAATTTCATGGTCCCTGGGGCAGGGCGACTGAGGTGTGGGACCAAAACCACTAAAACGAATGCAATCTTTAACAATATTCTTCTATACTCTTGGCATCAAGCAGTCAAACTGTTGGCATATTTGTAATCAGCATTGAGTCCTCTACCAAATTGTGAAATTTATGGCCCACGCGTCAGGGGCTCTAGTGCTAGGACGGGGCTAAATAGATTATATAGCGCAAAATGCATTATTTCTTTGAAAATCTTCTTTTCTCCTGGGCATTAATCTAACCAAGTACATACTAGTTATTTTAAATAATTAAGGTTGCATCTTCCAAAATTGGGAATTTCATGGCCCTAGAGTCAGGGGTTCTTAGGTGCTAGGACGGGGCTATATAGATTGCAAAGTGATAAAGCATTATTTCTTTTAAAATCTTCTTCTCTGCCCCTGGGTATTTGATAAACTAACCAAGTACATACTTATGAAGAATAAGGCGGCTTCTTTCAAAATTGTGAATTTCATGGCCCCATGGTCAGGGTTTTCTGGTGTTAGGGCGGGGCTCTATGATTATATAGTGAATTGTATAGATTCTTTGAAAATCTTCTTCTCTGCTCCTGGGTATTAAACAAACTAACCAAGTACATAGTTATGATGAGCAAGAATGTCTGTTGCAAATGCAAACTTTTGAATTTCATGGACCCTGGGTCGGGGGTTCTTGGGATATGTCGGGACTCTATTGATTATATAGTAAAAACAATTTAATTCTTTAAAAAAATCGTCTTCTCTGCTCCTGGGAATAAAAAAAATCAACTATGTATATATCTATGATGAGGAAGGATGCTTCTTCCAGATTTGTGAATTTCAGGGCCCCTGGGTCAGGGTTTCTGGTGTTAGGATGGGGCTCTTTTGATTATGTAGTGAAAATGCATAAATTCATTAAAATCTCTCCCATGCTCCTGGGTATTAATCCAATGATCTATGGATATAATTATGATAGTCTGGTCCGATTTATAGAAGAAAATACTTCTAACGGCAAATAATTATTATTTGGTCAAGCAAAGATTTTAAGCCTATTTCGAGTATGCTGAATCCGAAAAAATATGCTGGTCTTCATGAAAATGGCGTTAAAAAGGTCAAAATGGTGATTCAAAATGGCGGACATCCAACTTTTCTAATTTTCTCTTAATGTCGTTCAAAACGGAGAAATGATGTGTGAATATTTCACTGAGTGTAATGCAACTATGAAAATGATAATAGAATGCTAACATTATTACTTTAACTAAGAAAATTTAGTCGTTTCACCATTTAATTCGAATTTTCTCTGATTTGGTCAGTCTATTGTTTCTATATTCTGCTTTGTTCAAGGAATTTACATTTGTAAATATCAATACACTACAGATTTGTATTTTTTCCTCTGTATTTCACTATTCTACAACTGAATAATGGTGCAGCTGTATTTATAAGTCTAAATTGCGATTCAAAATGGCGGAAATTCATATTTTTTTTTTTCAAATTATTTCTTAATGTTTGAAAAGAAGAAAAAAATTGTGAATATCTTACTGAGCGTAGTCCAACTATGAAATTGACAATAGAGCACTAATATTATCACTTTAATTGGAAAATTTGATTGCTTAGATTTGAAATATGTTAATTAGCTCAAAATGGTGATTCAAAATGACGAACACTCGAATTTCGTAGAATACTCACACTGCTTAATTCTGAGTCGTTTTGCAGAAAAAAACTTATTACATTTTTTTTTAATTAATGAAATGATGTTCAAATGTTCAGTGCCCTTGGGTCAAGACATGTACTTAAGGTACATGGGGGGGGGGGGGGTACATAGTCTAATTTTATTTAATGCTCTGAAATCTGCTATTCGGCATTAATCAACCATTTATGATGAAATATAAATTTACGATAAAATTTCCAAATTTTGAAATATGTGGCCCCAAGGTCAGTAGTTCCTGTGGGATGGGGTGCAAAACTGGTTTTAAAGTGGAAGTGCATTTTCTCTTTGTTACTCTCATCTACCTCTGGGTACTAAGTAACCAAACTAAGCATACTAAGTGTATAGTTATGATAAACCATGGTGCCTCTTTCAAAATTGTGAATGTCAGGGCCCTTGGTTTAAAAAACGAACCAAATTCAATTGTTGTAAAGTTATTACATGATGCTGAGGTGACTTAAAATTATAAGGCCCGTGGCCTTTTGTTAAACTAGAAGCAAAATATCCTTAATCAATTCATAGGGTTCGTGGCGGGTGTGACCGATCAACAGGGGATGCATACTCCTCCTAGGCTACTGATCCCAGTCCAGGTTTTATGTCCTCTTCATATATTTGTATTGTTCGTCATTTTTTTTAGATCGATCACTGTGCGTTATTTTCACTTTTTACATTCTAATTTTTCATTTAAATTTTCATAATAAAGTCTTAAAAGAGTGCTGGAAAAAATGAACCAGTTTATATAGTTTAGGCAAAAGTAGAATACAGAACATCATAGACAGTTTACATTATATTGAAATATGTATAGCATACATGTACGTCACAATGACTTACACCAAAAATGTATCAAGCCACTTGTAACGTTACATTTAATTTCAATCCATTTTAAATTGAATCTCAATTTGAAGGCATTTTTGAAAGATAATTTGACTTACTTTAAATTCTCTATACTTGGAAAATTAAGTTATAAGGAATGAATTTAAGAGCTACTCTA